>NC_041713.1:1392701-1485201 GCF_900700375.1 Denticeps clupeoides | reverse complement strand
CCGCCAACTCACGCTCAGCCGGGAACTGGAACGACTGTAAAACAAGGTGAAAGGTCGTCCTGAACACGCCAGCATTGTTCACCAGCCGGACCGGGTCGATCAGCGCCGCCGCCATCAACAATACCGCAGTGTCCGGACGTCTTCTCCACTGCACGCATCCTGCTGTTAAAGGAAATCTTCAGAAATATGTCACATTTTACACAAACCTGCTCTGCGCCGAATAAATACGACAAGATATCACAGACTTTCGTGTTCAGCATCAACCCGGAGCCACCGTTTAACACGATTCGTCCCACGACTGCATTACACTTCACAGCATTCATCAGGCCGGGACAGTCCCCCGCTCGGGGACGCAGTGGTGGGAAGTGGGGTTTGAAACTGGGATTTTGTGCCATTCTGGTTCATTTACATTTACAGCATTTATCAGACGGCCTTATCCAGAGCGACTTATAATCAGTAGTTACAGGGACAGTCCCCCCTGGAGCAACTTAGGGTTAAGTGTCTTGCTCAGGGACACAATGGTAGTAAGTGGGATTCGAACCCGAGTCTTCTGGTTCACAGCTGAGTGTCTTACCCACTAGGCTACTGGCATCCTACAATTTTAGACAATTCTGATCATGGTGTAGAACATGTGCTCTGGTCCTGAATTCCGTCCTGGCTCAGGTGGCGGAGCTTTTATTTCACGGCTCTCGGCTGTAAGTGACACTTGAGATGATTGGGGGCGTGGCTTCTGCCCTTTCACTGGACACGTCCCCAGGGTTTCGGGACAGTGAAGACCGCTGATATTTCTCATCATTTTTAAACTCGTGGAGAATTTGCTGGATGTTCTCCACGTCACCTCGGTGACGTTCCGTTACGCCGTCGTCGACGCCCCGGGGTGGCGTTCCAGGACTGGAGGTGTGACGCACAGCACGGCGGAACGCTGGAATGTACCAGAAGCATGTCGGCAGGTGACACGGGCCCGGCTGCTCCCTGCAGGTCCTGCTGACGTCTTCCTCAGATCACCGGTGGATTCTTGCGGTTGTTTTGGGAGGGGAGCTTCTATTTTGTGAATAGCTCGGCGGTAACCCCAGATTGAACCGGCTTGTCACCGTATACGCCTCCAAATATAACCCAGCAGACCCCCCCCTAGCAGCCGAATGTCTGCCGGGTTCACCTGCGGATTTATGGCCACCAGGCCGCAATCGTTCCACATTTACACCCGGCGCTGTTGTCACCTCAGAAGTCGGCAGCTGGGCACCAAAAATGGGCAGGGCGGCATCACCGGCGCTAATAATAACCGAGGTCAGCTGCAGGCGGCCGCGTACACCGTGTCCTCACGCGTCTCGGCCTGCGTCAGCCCACAAGCACGTCGAGCAGCTCACAGCGATGAAAATACGACCATAAACAAGAGCCCGGGATAAACGTGCCGGGGCCTCGACAGCGCGGAGAGAGGCCGTCCTACAGACGCCGACTTTCACAATAACCACCGTACACGCGGAATGTCCATCCTGACGCTGCTCAGAAATCCGCTGCAATAGCACGTCACCATAGACGGTTGGAGTTATAGTTTACAATGCAACTTTTACCTGCAGAACAGCGCCCCCTACCTGTGTGGAGTAAACTTCTCCCATTCATTTCTGTGAGCGATGGTAACCGCAACTCCGCCCCTCATCGCTGTTTATTCGTGTTACGTCACGTGACATGACTGCTCATTAACATGCCAAGTATGTCGGCACAGTGGGATGAAAACCTTGTAAAATCTTGTAAAATCAAGGCGGGAAAATGATCGTACGTGTTGGGATATTTTGGAATTATTTATCGTACAGAAGGTAAAATCACGGTACAAATACGATAATTATCGTACATCTGCCTATGTTCATTCGGAAAACAATTCATGAAACGGATGAATCTGGGTAGATTTATATAATAAAAATATTACGTCTATCGTGGAACCCAACTCAGCAGGGTTCTGGTACACATTTCTCAGAATTCCAATTCAACGATACAGAATTTTGAATTCAGACATCAATGAAAATGTCAGTAACAAGTGAAAACGAAGTGGCGATGCCTTAATTAACTCTGTAAACTTTTGCAGTAGTGTCAGGGCCAGCGGTGGCCTAGCGGTTAAGGAAGCGGCCCCATAATCAGAAGGTTGTGGGTTCGAATCCTGAGGTCCCCCCACACTGCTCCCCGGGCGCCTGTCACCAAGGGTGGTGGTTAAATACAGAGGACACATTTCACAGTGTCACCATGTGCTGTGCTGCAGGACCTGAGTTGTTCATATTGATTTGATTCTTGATCAGTTCTCGTCTTTATTATTGAATATTATTTTCTCGTGCTTCTGTAAGGTACCGGACATCACTTGATTATTATTATTCCTTTTTTGTGAAAGAGGGGGATTCTGGGATTTATAACAGCTGATGGTTGTGAATTTACTGCGCTCTGTCCTCGGCAGCGGGGACCTGGTGAGTGATGGCGTCTCTAGTAATTTAATGGGTCGCGTGGACATAACTCCAGTGTTCGTAATTTCCTTTTGGCATCTGACCCAGCACTCAGCCCCCCGACCCCCCCACAAAGGAAAGGACATCACACAACACAAGGAAAGTGTTTGCTGTGTGTGTGTGTGTGTGTGTGTGTGTGTGTTTTAGAGGAAGCAGCATTGTAGGGTGGGGGTTTGAAAAGTCTTGAGTCAACAGCGGTGTGACTCGGTGCGATTTACTGTTGCATTATGGGAAGCTGACCTTTCTGCCAGATCATTTCTCATATTTCCCCTGACACCATGTTTCTTTCTCTCTCGGTCTCTCTCTCTCACACTCACACACACACACACACACACACACACACACACATTATTTCTCACATTATTTTACCGTGTTGAGCTAAATACAGGGACACATTAATACTAAGCCCCTTAACCCCCCCAAAAAAAAGATGTAAAACCTTTGGAAAAATGATGAGACATTTGCACTTGAATCTTGCTGTCAGGCCACGCCCATTCTCTTAAATCTCGACCTGGCTGCATTACCGGAATTGGCGTATGTGCGGGTAGATAAAGCGCCGGTGCTCCCACATGAAACACCTCTGTGCGGCGCTGCAGATGGAATTCAATCTAAATGCAAAACCGGCTATTAATCACCACAGCCTGCTGCCGGCAATATCAATCAGCCATAAATATGTGTGCGAGACAGTCTCATGGTGTGGGTGCATGGTACAGGCAATCTTTCCATGAATGTCGTCGAAGGGGCATGCTTTTTGTGTGTGCATGTACATAAGTACTTTTTTAATGAGACCAAAGGTAAGTGTGTGTGTTTGTGTGTGTGTGTGTGTGTGTGCTAGCCCAGCACATGTATAATGGGGTGCATGTACATACATGTTTGGAATGGGGTTGAAGGTAAATGTGTTGTGTTTGTGTGTGTGTGTGTGTGTGTGTGTGTGTGTGTGTATGCGTGTGTGCTAGCCCAGCATGTGTATAATGGGGTGCTTGTACATACATGTTTGGAATGGGGTTGAAGGTAAATGTGTTGTGTATGTGTGTGTGTGTGTGTGTGTGTGTGTGTGTATGCGTGTGTGCTAGCCCAGCATGTGTATAATGGGGTGCTTGTACATACATGTTTGGAATGGGGTTGAAGGTAAATGTGTTGTGTATGTGTGTGTGTGTGTGTGTGTGTACTGTGTGGACATGTCTTGAAATGGAAAAAAGGCCATGGGACTATATAAGTGCATGTGTCATGGTCACCAATTTCACTGTTATTTGTTTTTTTTTACAAACAAAATTTTAAAGGGGAGGGGCCAAGACATGATTGACAGCTCCCATATTCCCTGCTTCCTCATTCTGGATGATTTCACCCCCCTCCTGTCAATACTTGACTCACCCAGGCGTAGAGCAGAATCCATCTACTCCCTATTTCCTCAGTTTCCCTCCATTCTCTACACTCCTAAAACCCCCTGGAACCCAAACGTGACCACGCCCACTACCAACATGCAGGTTATCAGGCGCTTTAATTCCAGCGAACGTGACCACGCCCACTACCGACACCAACATGCAGGTTATCAGGCGCTTTAATTCCAGCGAACGTGACCACGCCCACTACCAACACTAACATGCAGGTTATCAGGCGCTTTAATTCCAGCGAACGTGACCACGCCCACTACCGACACCAACATCAGTAATTTAATTTTGATAGAGGATCTGGTTAATGTGATGCTAGTGACATCACTTGATGTTAATGTGACGTTAGTGACATCACTTGATATAGAGTGTCATGATAAATATTGCCCTAAAATGACATAGGGGCGGGGTTATGTAGGTTAGAAATGGTCTACAGGTGTGTATTTGTGTAGAGTGCAGTGTGCGTGTGTGTACATTTCTCATGCTGAATTGCATGTTATCTCGTGTAGTTGTGTGTGTGTGTGTGTGTGTGTGTGTGTGAGGTTTGGAAATGGCGAGTGTCCAGCAGATCCTCCTCCTCCTCCACGCCCGTGGCCCGCCGCCATGTTGGAGAGAACAGCTGTGCCCTCTGGGTCCATCGCCGGAGCTGCAACGCGCAGCTGAGTTCAGCGCGGCGGCGGGGTGTGCTCAGGTGAAAGGACGCGCGTGTAACGTTGCAGTGCGACTCTCGGAACGTGTGTGTGTTTGCGAGCACCAGGGTTCGAGCTGTGATTCATCGGCCGCGTGGCGCACAGTCAGTGGCGCTTACCAGGAGCCATCTGGCCGATTACTCACACCGGCGTTCCCGGGCGGAGCGAAGAGCTGAGAGAACGGCAACGCGGACAGAGACAGATTTGCTCCGTAAAACAAACGCTGGCAGCGCCGCGGCCTGGAGGGGGAGGGGCCATTACTGCTTCCAAAACGTGGTTTTTCTGACAGAGGCCTGCAAGGTTGAGTTGCATCACATCACACGACTTCACATGCCGCTGCACTACATTCAATTCCCGGGCGCTTTCATCCGGAGCAGAAACAAAGCATCACCGCGTACGTCATTTACACCGGCATCAATATCCATTCATTCGTCCATAATACAGCCACACCTAACAGCACTTCTGTCTCTTTACCGCCATCTTTTTTACGAACCATCGGCTGCTCCATAAATCCCAATGAAACGAATGTGGAGTTTTTAATGGTTACAGGGTTATGTGGTGAAGGGTGTCCCCTGGTGCTCTGACGGCGGTTGGACGATCGATCCAACATCGGCAGCCGCAGACTTGGTGCTTATTTCCTTACGCTGTGCAACTCCAATTACTCTAGAACCCGGTTCCCCCACATCACATCCGAATACTGAACAGCAGACTTCCAGACATAAAGCCCAGATTTAAATAAAAGCTGGACAGTGAACGTCCTGAAATGGACAAACGGGATGTCCAGTGGGCCAGATCAATACGAGTTGATTATTCAGACGATTACAGCCTGCTACAGGCGATGACTACGTACAGACAAGCGAAGGGCTCTCATTGGCTGAAAAAGGTCAAGCAGCCAGTGCGCGACCCCTGTGCCCCGCCCCTCGTGCTGCAACAGCGGACGAGATAGAAGCAGAACACGGTGGAGGCGGGGTTGGTGTATGAATGTGCAGCGTAGAGTGGAACAGAGATAAGAGAGAAATCTGCATCTGTATGTGTGTGTGTGTGTGTGTGTGTGTGTGTGTGTGTGTGCGTACTTCACAGATGTGCTTCAGAGAACCTCAGTAAGAGCTGATTAAAAAGGGCGCACAGCACATCATTACTATCATCACCATCATCATCATCATCAGCAGCAAGACACACTCAAAATACACACTATACAACACACACATGCACAATGCATGCACAGTTACACCACAGATACATATCATGAGCAGTAAACCATGTGTGCAGGACACACACAGAATACACAATCTCCAGCTGGGGGTGGTGGTGTGTGGAGCCGTGTGGAGAGCAGCAAGATCTCCACCCTCAACAAGACCCACGTGTTCTCCACATCACGAAATGTCTGCGCAGGAGACGCAAAGATTTAAAGGTGCAAAGGTTCAAATGCTTCGCAAGAAAGGCGGTATTTCACCGATCTACGGACCCTCGGCCTGTCTTCCGCTGAGAATGCTACATCTGATGCTTCTATGCATGAAAACTACATTTAGCAGAGGTCCTTATTCGGTCCCCCCCTGGAGACACTCAGGGCTCAGTGTCTGGCTCAGGGACACAATGGTAGTAAGTGGGGTTTGGACCCGGGACTTTCTGCTGAGTTTCCTTTTTCACGCCGCCATATGATAAATCGTTGACCCGGGGTCGCGTTTCTGGACTCATGTGGGAAAATAACCATCGTTTCTGCTCACTGCTCCTCCCAAGATGGGTTTCTTGGATGATCACAATGAATTTTTCACCCCGAATTTGATGAGTTAATCTGAGAAGGCTGCGTATTATTACAATAATAGAATCAATGCTTGAATCTTTTCACTGTGAATTCAGACATGGAATAATATGCACTGAAATCAGCTAAATCGTTGAGGCAAACTATTCACAAACATTCTTTCAATACAAAATTTCAAAATCAGATGGATCAGGTTTTCTTCCATAGTAGCAGTTTCCACCACACCCCAAAACTACGGGGTACCAAGTTCTAACTTCTGTGCACAAAATGCATAATATAATGATGTTATAATATATACGGAAAGATGAACCCCGAAATGAGATCTTCTTTTAAATAAAGTTTTGTGAATGATAAGACGCCATTTTCTTCACGTTGTTCACATAATGCAGTTATTGAGGATGAAATTACATTTTCTTCTTGAATTCTGTGAATGAATTATATATGAATTTACATTCTGTCATTGATGAATACATTTTGTGACATTCATGATATATAAATGACATAAAATAGTGCCTGTGGTCCACAACAGGTTAGACCATGGTTGGTAAAACAAACTATGTGCAAAAAAATTGTACATTTATCAGTGTAAGTGTGCAACACCGTTGATTGTTTGACTGATGCATTTATCCAGGCTGATGGACTGATGCATCCCTGAAACCCTCTACAGATTAGAAGACAACATGCTTGCAGAACATCTAACCAGACACATCCAGCACACACAACACACCCCGCATTCGCAAAACCATTTCACATTTTACAGACGCCCCTTATCCAGAGCGACTTACAGTCAGTAGTTACAGGGACAGTCCCCCCCTGGAGACACTCAGGGTTAAGTGTCCTGCTCAGGGACATGATGGTAGTAAGTGGGATTCGAACCTGGGTCTTCTGGTTCATAGGCGAGTGTGTTACCCGCTAGGCTACCCTCACAGCTGAGCGTTCCTCCTATGGGCCACGGAGACCTTCTCAGCTGATCACTGTGGTTAGAGCTGGTCCTACCTGATTTCTGCCCTGCATGATCTGTGTCACTTTGTTGTTGCAGAAGAACATGATATGAACATGGTATCATAACCACAGGACACAGGACAAGATCTCAGAGGACCTGCTGGATTGTGTAAAGGCTGCGCGGGGCTCCATATGCGTGGAACCAGCGCGTGGGCAGAGATCGGCCATGTGACCTGTCCCAGATTAACCTTCATCCAGCAGAAACAAGAAGCCTGCGTCAGCCTGATCAAAGCCCGCCGGCTCCAAAGTTGCCACAGCAACTGGTGAGGCAGAAGGCGGAATCTGCATGGCAGAGATGTGTGTTCATTTCCCTCCGAGCCCAACGACTCCATTACTGACCACGGCGACCAGCAACCATCCACAACGTAATCTGTGTAAAATACCAGCATCCCTTCCGGCTGTCCGGAACTCCAGTTCGGACTGGAGGTGCGAGGGTGCCCTTATTTAAGTAGGTTGCCTGCAGTGTGCAGCATCCGCTTTCATCGCAAGGCCGCGTCCCGGCACAGGGCCTGGCTGAGGGAGGGGAAAACTGCAGGGCGAGGCCTGGCTCACCGGGCCCCTGCTGCCCCCTGCTGGCCGGCTGCGCCAGCATCAGTTATGGCCTGCTTTCTTCATACTGTGTCCTGTTAGAAGTGTTCTGTGTCTGTTCTGTTTGCCCTTATTACACCTCGCACTGCACCTCGTACACTCCGAGCCTCCAATACTGCTCGCCTGGTCCCTCCATCTCTGAAGGTAAAAGGAAGACGCTCATCTAGACTCTTCTCCGTCTTGGCCCCTCGGTGGTGGAATGAACTTCCAGCTCAGTCACTGAGCACCTTCACACGGCAGCTCAAGACCTTCCTCTTTAGAGAAGATTTAGATGAACTTGTAACCTTCTTCTGTATAGAAACTAGAACAGAGTGAATAAAAAGATTGTATTCATAGTTGGGGGTCCTAGTGAACCAGAACTGATGTACGAATGTACGAATTTCATTGTGCTTGGCTCACTGTGCTTGAACTGCTCCACACTCGCCAGGATCGCATTTTGCATATTTGCTGGTGAACTCCTACACTGAGCCTGGAGGTAATGAAGATGCTGATTGCAAAACTTGATCAAACCCCGTTGACCCCTGACATGGCTTTAGGTCACAAGCCCACGTGCAGCTACATGTCCGCAGGCTGATTTCATCTGATTAACATATAATTAACATCCGCTTATAATGTGCTGCGCTGTGGCGCTCAAAAGTTTAATCCTTCATCAGTAATTAATGAGACAGTGGAAGTTGAATTTAAGTGTAATGAATACAGTATGTACAAAGTTTTCCCCATTAATAATAATTACTATATTCAGATTTTTGAGATGCATCTAGCACATATTTACTATAGATGTATTATTATTATAATTATTATTACTTATTAACATACAAGGCTCCTATACGGAAGTCGACATTTTTGCCAATTTTGCTAAAACTTTTAAATGACAGATGTGGAATTTACATTTTTTAATGAATATATACTGAGATATGAAACACACATTCACTGTTTTTTCTTTTTCTAGAACTATTTATTTGCTTATTTGTACATCAAACTTTTATAATAATTAGTAGCGGTTGTAGCCTAGCAGGTAACACACGCGCCTATGAACCAGAAGTCCCAGGTTCAAACCCCACTTACTACCATCGTGTCCCTGAGCAGGACACTTAACCCTGAGTGTCTCCAGGGGGGGACTGTCCCTGTAACTACTGATTGTAAGTCGCTCTGGATAAGGGCGTCTGGTAAATGCCGTAAATATTATACATTCGGCATATTCTCTATACCATTTCTCTCATTTTAGCAAAGTAACAAGGTTCTACCAAAGTGATTTCGTTTTCCGTGTTGCTAGCAGGTGCTCTGTGGTGTCGTACCCGAAATATTGTTCAACCATGTTGTTCTGGCCAGAAAATGGCTATTAATAAAAAAGCGAACGTGTGGTGTTGTCGTGCCGGAAGTGGGTATTTTTGCCGCGCCGCTACGTTACGCTACGTTACGCTACGTTACGCTACGTTACGCTACGCTACGTTACGCTACGTTACGCTACGTTACGCTACGTTACGCTACGCTACGTTACGCAGGCCCGCCCGCCCGCCCGCCCGCTTTGTTGCCGTCTGACTCCCAGTCAAGCTGAACTTGACACTTGTCGGCAGTTTTAATGAAACCCCCCCGACTCGCTCCCCCCGCACCTCCTTTCATTAACAGCTTACGGGGTCACGGGTCGGATTCTGTTCACAGGTCTGCGGCGTAGACGTCCCCCCCCCCCCCAGGAAAAAACATGTACCGTCCCTCTTCCCCCCGTCCGACTCACCGAAGCGCAGAGTCAAAAGTTCACGGGCGGCCTTTAAAACGGAGTTTTTCTGTGCCGGGCCCGCCCACCCCCCTCCTGCGCGGGGTCACAGCGTGGCGGGAGAGAGGGGGCCCCCCGAGACCCCCAGACTCAGACACAACACATGGTCGGCCTTCTCCCCCCCCCCCGTCCCGCCGCCACTCCGCGGCGGAGCAAGAATGTGACCCGCTTCAGAATTAATGCACCGCTGGAGCAACAATGGCGGCGGCGGGGGGGGGGTCGCTTCATCATGAAACATCTTGCGGCGACATTCCCTCGCCGTACGGGACCGGGGAAGAAAACAGGGCCGCGTTAAATCCCCCGATTCACACGCCGAAGAAGGGAAGTAAAACTCGGCCGCGACTCCACAAACTCCAGTTACAAAGTGCAAAGACACAAACATTTAATGTTCTGCTGCTACCATGGAGGAGGTCGGAGTAGCACGCGCTACGTTTACCGCGCGGCCGCCACAGGCTCAGTTTACAATGTTTAGAACAATTTAGTGGGACTAAAGTCTTCGTAGTTACGCCTCGAACAGGATTAAGTGCTTGGATTACGTTTACGCTCGTAGCTACAGGCTCGGCTAGCGAAGTTAAGACGAAGGTTAGAATTATACGGAAATATATCATTTATACGCTTGTGAAGGGGCTACTGGGCCCCGGCGAACTCCTTGAGAAGGTCGCACGTCTTCTTGGCGGCGACCTCGCGGAGCTTGCGCACGCGGCGGCCGCCGGAGACGCCCACGAAGCTGTCGGGCTGCAGCACGGCCATGCCGTTGTGGACGTCGCCCATGATGATGAGCTGCCCGTCCGAGGTGGTGACGTTGGGACAGGGGCACTTCCAGTCCATGTTAAGCAGAGTGACCTCCAGGGGCTCCTGGCCGAAGAACTTGAGGCCCATCTTCTCGTCCTTCAGGATCTCCTCCACGGTGATCAGGGCGTGGCCCGAGTCGTGCTCCTCGGTCAGGTCCGTCATGCGGCCCAGGATGACGAAGTCGCTTTTGCAGAAGCTGGCGACCATCTTCTGCCGGGGCTTGCAGACCTTGCAGTTGTGATTCTTGGGGAACGGACACGCCTCCTCGCAGGCCTCCTTGGTCTCGAAGTTGTTCTCGTTGCCGCCGCAGCCGCCGTAGACGAAGGACTGGCACTGTTTGAGGGCGGAGCTGTAGGCCCAGCGCGGCTCGTAGGCCTTGCAGGGGCCCTGCAGGCTGGGCAGGGAGCAGGGCGCGGCCAGCTCCGCCCCGCAGGAGAGCATGCAGGCCTCGTAAGCGTCGAAATGGTTCCTGTTCTTATGGCACTGGCCGTAGGTGAAGGTGAAGCAGTTGTTCCGCTTGGCCTCGTAGTACCAGCTGATGTTCTCCTCGCCGCAGTCTCCGGTGTCCGGCGGCTTCAGGCACTCCTCGGCAGGAAGGCGCATGGTGGCGTTCGCCCGTCCCTCGCCGCTGGCCCGGTCCCTGGTGACGACGGACAGGGGGAAGTGGGCCTGGGCGGAGCCGCCCACGTTCCTGGCCGTGCAGGTGTAGATGCCGGCGTCCTGGACCTGGGCGTTGTAGATGACCAGCTGGCCGATGTTGGTGACCACGACGTTCCCCCGGACGTGGTTGGGTCTCATCACCGTGTTCTCCTTGCCCTCCACCTGCTTCTCCCAGGTGACCTCCGGCTTGGGGCGACCCGTCACCTCGCACAGGAAGCTGGCCGTCTCGCCCACAAACACCGACTGGCGCACCGGGCCGCCGCTCATGGCCGGCAGGTGGACGTCCATGGGCGTGGTGGCCACCTGAGCGGTGGTGGGGTGAGCGGTGGTCTCCTCGCGCTCGGGCAGCGGGCTGGTGTTGGACCAGGGCAGCTGGTACCTGCAGGACACCTCGGCGATGGCGATGCCCTTGGAGCAGGCCTCGGCGTCCATGTAGCACCGGTTGTAGTAGGTCATGCCGTCCGAGGCGCAGGTGAAGTGCGGCTCGCGCTCGCAGCGGTCGCGGCACTTGCAGACCGGCTGGCCGTCCCAGATGTCGCACTCGGAGCCCTGCTGGGAGCACATGAACTTGTCGCAGGTGGCCTCCTTGGGCATCCCCACCGGGCCCTTCCTGCCCCGGACGTCCACGTAGCGGGCGGCCACGCAGCTCTTGTTGCCGCACACGTTGGCGCAGCATTTCTCAAACGTTTCGCAGTCCTTCAAACCAAGAAAAGCACAAAGTTCATCAGAAGAGCCAGGTTCAAACCCCACTCACTACCACCGTGTCCCTGAGCAGACACTCTGGGGGGGACCGTCCCTGTCACTACTCTGGATTCTAACTCTGGTAAATGTAGATGTGAAGGAGGAGGAGGAGAAGTCACCTGATCCGACTCGCACTCCCGCATGCAGGTACTCATGGCGTCCACCCACAGGTTGGGGTTCATCTCGTTGGGACACATGCCTGCGTGCGAGTACACGACTTTGGACAAAGTCATCGCCCTGACGCGCAGGACGCACAGGGGTCCGAACAGAAGGCAGGACATCCACCACATGTCCGCGGCCGGAGTGGACGGCGCTCCGCGACGCCCCGACGTTCTCAGGAGACGCAAGCGTCGCCGGATCTGCGTCCCGCCGCGACGAATCGGACGCCAGGAGGCTTCGCGGCGACTTCGCAAACTCCCCCGACACGGACGCGTGAATGGAACGCGAGTGGAAGGAACTTTTTAACACTTTTACCGCAGAAAAAAGTCGCAAAGTGCACAAGTACGCGCGTACTGGCGCGCATAATGGACCGGTGCGTAAAAAAGCGACGCTCAGGGGACGTTGGCGTGCGTAAACCCCGCGGACAGAGGAGGCTCCATCGCAGCTTTTCCACGGATGATCCGATGAGGTGAGCTGGGACCCAGCGCTTCCCCCAAAATGCCCGTCCCGCTGCAGCGCCGCGCTGTGGACGCTGGGTGGCGCTCCGACGTGAAGAAAGCCCGGAGGAGGTTCCTGCGGACGCAAGATGAAAGATGCTCTGCTCTCCACATACAGCCTGTTCTTCCCAAACACAAGCCCTGCTGAGCAGCGCACACACACACACACACACACACACGCACACACACACACACACACACACACACACACACTGCAGACCCCCGACGTGCCCAGGAGGACCCAACCCAGCCTTCTCCATCAACCTTCAGACCCCACATTCCTCACATAGCGTGGAGCAACGGACAGAATGCACACGAGATATCGAATACCAAAGGCCCCCCGTGATGCCCACTCGGACCTTCTGCAGCTGGGCCTTGACTTTGACCTTCTCTGTCCCCGGCCGTGTCTTTAACCCTTTACCCAGACACAGGCTGTATGCCTTAGAATAAGAATGGTTGTCGTATGTAATGTGAAGTAAAGTGCCGTGAAGTGATTGTCACTTGTGATACACGGTGCACACAGTGAAATGTGTCCTCTGTGAACAGTGGGCACCATGACAGGCGCCCGGGGACCAGTGTGTGGGGACGGTGCTTTGCTCAGTGGCACCTCGGCGGATCGGGATTCGAACCGGCAACCTTCTGATTACGGGGCCACTTCCACGACCTTATATAACCTAAAATGCATTCATATTAAATTCGATATTTACACTATGTACACTAGTAATGATCTCAACAACCAGGATGCTACATTCTCATGAAAACTTTTGGGGGGATTCAAGAGACCCAGAAAAAACACAAATTATATATTTATTGTGTATAAAGCACATATCTTGAATAACAATTCGGACAACAAAATAGGCCGCTTGACTGTTTAAACTGTTCCAGAACGTACGTGATTTCTGCAACAGGGTGACCCGGGGACACCGGCACTCTCGTGGCCGTGGCACTGAGCTGGTTCCGCCAGGGCCGTCCTCTGCCAGTCACCTCCGCGTTCGAGAAAATACTTCACGGGCTTACGCACCGTAATCAATGTCACACGGTTCATTTAGTCGCTTTAACCGTTCACATTTCGGCTGGAGGAAGGAGAGCGATTACGAAACAGTACAAACACATTCGTCATTATTACTATTACGCAACGCGTACCGATCGAGCACCCAATGCAGGCATGCAAACGTGTGTATAATAGTCTCAGATGGGCGTGCAAATTGCTGGAATGTGAATATGCATTCGACTTAAAGTGAAAGTGGTTGAAAAACTGCAGCACAGCACACGGTGACACGGTGAAACGTGTCCTCTGTATTTAACCCTTGGTGAGCAGTGGGCACCATGACAGGTGCTTTGCTCGGTGGCACCTTGGTGGCTCAGGATACGAACCGGCAACCTTCCGATTACGATTTCGATTATCGATTTCTACATTACTTCACATGATGTTTCCAAGAGTTAAATATACAAGAGTTAAAGTCTCGTTCACTCGTGTGGACGCTTTGATTTGCTCCAATGAGCAGAAAGTCCAGGCTCACCCTACACTACAGACGTCCGCGGTGTCAGGTGACCCCGGACTGAGCACATTGGAACAAATCTAAAACAAACTCGGCACACATTCTTAAAAGAAGAAGCACAGTGGTGGCCTAGAGGGTAACAAAACGATTGACGGTTCAAGTCTCGACCCGCCAAGGTGCCACTGAGGTCCCCTTGATGAAGGTCCCGTCCCCACACACTGCTCCCCGGGCGCCTGTCATGGTGCTCACTGTCACCAAGGGTGACAGTTAAATACAGACGACACGTTTCACCGTTTATCGTGATTATCACAATGACAATCACGATAAGACCAGCTTTTCCTCCATTCCTGCTTCCACGTGTGTGGGTTTTAAAGGGGAAGGCCGGCTTCGATTCTATGTCACATCGCACAGAGGTCAAAGTTCAACAAATTTCAACTTCAACGTGGTCTGCGTCGCTGTACCCAGATCAGGGCGCCACAGTCACTACCGGCACTACTTTTTACCCAGAAAACCACCAAGCGACGTCATTACGATAAAATCCATCATGTTCTGCACTGCATCCAGGCAGAATCGTCCACGTCTGCAGCTGCGACACTCTTACCGTGGTCCTTGCGGGGACCATGCTGCGACACTCCTACCGTGGTCCTTGCGGGGACCATGCTGACTGCCCGGGGACAGTAAGGGTCACGACATACGGACCGTAGGCACGAGGCGCCATTCCAAAGCGAATCTCACGTCTCCAGCCAGCATGACGCCGTTATGCAAGAGGTGATGTGATTCTGTGAAAGCGAGCAGCTTGGACCCCAAACATCTGCAGGACACGTGGGGACATGTCCCTTTCGCCGTCACCCAAAGTCACTTCACTAGTTTGCATTTTTTTATTATAGAAATGGGGGAATGAAGATCATCTGAGCGGTGACGGGAAGACGACGCGGGAGTGGATGCCGTTCGGAGGCAGGAACAGTTTATTAAATTATATTTCAACAAAAAAAATCAATAAATCGGTTAAGAATTAAAAAAATAAACAGTAAATCTCAGTCGCCAATCAACTGCAATCTATCGACTGAGAGCCGGAAGTCCCTTTATTTTATTATGGTGGCTGCTCACTTTAATCCGGATGCAGCGTATGGACAGTCCAGCTCCAACAGACGTGTCCCACGTCAGGACCGGCGACTCGTCCACTTAAAAGGAATTTTTCATTTCAACTTTAAAATGGATCTGAAATCGTAATCCTGATTCTTTCAATAAATAACTAATTTAATTACTCCTTTCCCTCCAGTAACTGTAATGGAGAACAATTACAACTTTTCTTACAATTAAATCACATGACGGCATGACGTGTAACTGCCACCCAACCCTTATTGTTGGTATGTAATTATTTATGACACCCAGAACATGAAAGTGAAGCGATTGTCATTGTGAGACACTGCAGCACAGCACACAGTGACACGTGACCCTTGGTGACAGTGGGCACCATGACAGACGCCCGGGGGAGCAGTGTGTGGGGACGGGACCTTCATCAAGGGGACCTCAGTGGAACCTTGGCATGTCGGAATTCGAACCGGCAACCTTCCCATTATGGGTCTCTTCAAAAACACTTCATGATTGACAGCTCACACTCCCTACGTGTTGCCAGATACCCGATTTCAGGCCAAAACAGTGTAATACACAGACACAGCGGTTAAAAAGATGACATGTATTAAGTGGTTATGGAAAGCGAGCATCGTGCAAGACTACTTAAAATATTCCAATAAAAATTGGGTTCCTAAACTACCAACCTGGCAACACAGAGCACAAGCATGAGCAACACAGAGCATGAGCTCAGATTATATGATTATAGATATGATCGGGCCTTTCGTCCACAGCAAACCCACCTGCTCCTCACTGATGCCGGGGTGCCGGGGTCGGAGGCCAGCAACTGTCCGCTGGTTACTCCCCGTTCAAGAAAAAGAGACAAAACAAGCGTCCCCGCCGCTGAGAGCGAGTAAGTTGTGTCTCGTTTCGGGGAACGCTGTGGGAGAGACGCTACAGGGGTCCCCCCCCCAAAAAAAAAACAGCCCCAAATGAGCAAAGCTCTTCCTGGCCCCACACCACCAGCACTGGAGAACATGAGTGAAGGTTCTACTCTGATTTTACCTCCAGGCGAGAATAAAACAAGTTTTAATGCCGCCATTGTGCCTCAGATCATTCCCGGCCCGTGTCATCTCGTAATAATAATCGGGAATTATGGGGCAAAAATCAACCTTGACCGACGCTGGGATGTGCAGTTCCGTTACTCTGTATATCCAGTAGTGACAGGGACCGTCCCCCCGGAGACACGCAGGGTGTCAGGGGTCAGGCGGCAGGGGACTTCGCTGGAAGTGTTTGTGAGACGACATAAAAACAACAACATTTGACTCGGGACGCGCATGTTAAATTCTGACTGTATTCGTCACCTACAACATGACCAGCTTTAGTACAGGGTTCAGTGCAGGCGTCTGGAGCGGCTCCAGCGCCCCCTACTGTAAAAAAAGAGCCATTTCAGCATTAGTGTTACGCGGGTAAACAGCATCTGTGTTAACATGTCGTAGTTTAAAGAAATAAAAAAAGTTAATGTACGGCCACTCGTGTGAAATAAAGAAGAAAGTAAAACAGAAAGAGCGCCTGCGGGCGTTTGTACAGTTCCGTGGTTCCTTCGTTAATAAGAGCACAGCACATAAAACTTTTCATCTGACCGGTGGCTTCCTGGGCTTTTACAAAAAAAAAAAAAACTGCAAGTATAAACTGAAGATGAGTTCTGTGCCGGTCACCCAGCGTCCCGTGACCGTGTCCCCCGAGGTGACATTTTCGTGGAAGCTCGTTAAAAAACCCTCGTTTGCTACACAGTTCCCTTCTAAAACCCGCCAAGTCACTGGTTACACGGAGACATTTTGGTGTTAATAATTAATCACAGCTACTGACACGTCACGTTAAAACGAAATTCGAAGCTAAACGGATCAGCTGCAAGTGTCACATCGAACAGCACGCAATCGCGGTAAAGTGCACGGAGGCCGTCGGCCGTGGGCGAGCGGTCGGCGAGTATTAGCGGAGGAGGAGGGAGAACGGATGGAGTCCCGGTGGCGGCAGCTTCCTGTCCCTCGACGCCTGCAGGACCCGCCGGGGACCAGTGCAGACCTGGCCCACGCGGAGGAGCTTCCGGCGGGATCCGGCGAGGAACGCGGTTAATACGTGAGCCGGGAGGCCTTCATGTTGTAGCACGGCCGGTCGGCCAGGCCGCTCTGGGCCCCGGCGGAGAACAGGGACAGCCCCTCCGCCTTCTCCAGCACCACCTCCAGCTCCTGAAAGTCCTGCAGCCGGGCCACGTCCTTGTCCTGTGGAGAAGCCGGAAGATCTTATACCTGCTCCCTCTCACGGGAGGTGAGATGTTGCATGCAGCAGGAGATGGAGGTTCTACCTTTCTCAGCATGGTGTTGGGCAGCTTGCGGATCTTCTCCACGTGCTCTGCGCTGATGTCCAGCTCACGGCAGCAGACCCTGAGCAGCGAGCGGTAGGTCAGCTCCTGGCGGTCCAGCTCCACCTCGATGAAGTCGTTCTCCCGGGCGTTGGGGTTCTGGATCCGCACTTTCAGAACCAGCTCTGGGAAAGAGGCGGGTCACGTGTTATTCGAGGAGCGCTCGTTACTCGGGGGCCCGCGCGCTCGTTACTCCAGTAAACGCTCACCACGCTCGTTACTCCAGTAAACGCTCACCACGCTCGTTACTCCAGTAAACGCTCACCACGCTCGTTACTCCAGTAAACGCTCACCACGCTCGTTACTCGGGGGCCCGCGCGCTCGTTACTCCAGTAAACGCTCACCACGCTCGTTACTCCAGTAAACGCTCACCACGCTCGTTACTCGGGGGCCCGCGCGCTCGTTACTCCAGTAAACGCTCACCGCGCTCGTTACTCCAGTAAACGCTCACCGCGCTCGTTACTCGGGGCCCGCGCGCTCGTTACTCCAGTAAACGCTCACCGCGCTCGTTACTCCAGTAAACGCTCACCACGCTCGTTACTCGGGGCCCGCGCGCTCGTTACTCCAGTAAACGCTCACCGCGCTCGTTACTCCAGTAAACGCTCACCACGCTCGTTACTCGGGGCCCGCGCGCTCGTTACTCCAGTAAACGCTCACCGCGCTCGTTACTCCAGTAAACGCTCACCGCGCTCGTTACTCCAGTAAACGCTCACCGCGCTCGTTACTCCAGTAAACGCTCACCGCGCTCATTACTCGGGGCCCCCGCGCTCGTTACTCGGGGCCACCGCGCTCGTTACTCGGGGCCACCGCGCTCGTTACTCGGGGCCACCGCGCTCGTTACTCGGGGCCACCGCGCTCGTTACTCGCGAGGGGACAGCAGGAGGCGCTCACCCTGCACGTTCACGGGGAACGTGCTCGTGAAGAAGAACGGCTGGAAGGCTGGCATGGACCCGCCCGCCTGGGCGCAGTTGAAGCCCTGGGGGACGGCGGGGGACGGCAGGGGGGAGCGCACCGCCCCGTTCTGGGACAGGACGTGGCCGCCGGGGTGGGGCTCCGTGGAGAGTTCCATAGGAAGAGCTCCGTTCACCACGCCGTTCTGCTCCGCCACCGGGATGAAGGGCCCGTCCCTCGGTCCCGGCACGTCGCAGAGTAAACTCGGCTGCTGCTGGCGCGGCTCCTCCTGCGTTGGGGACAGGGTGGCCGGATCGTCGTGTTGCTCATCTGTGCCGTCACCGTTTCGGGTGACGTGAGCTAAGATGAGCTCCTCTCTGTCAATCTTGCTGTAGATAAAAGGCGGGTTGGAGAGATAATTGGGAACGATGGGCAACTCCGGCTCCTTCGCCTCAGGCACGTCCTCCACTTCCACTGAAACGAGAAGTAAATTACCAACAACGGTGGCGGCGGTCATTCCACACGACCGAACCGCACCGTACCTCCCAGCAGTCTCTTGATCTCGGCTTTGGACGTCAGCTGGGCCGCCAGCTCGTCCTTCGCCGTCAGGATGTCTCTGTCGGCTCCCGAGTTCAGGAGATACGCCACGACGTGTTTATGGTTCCGCTTGCAGGCCCAATGCAGGCATGTCCTGTGTTAAAGACACACGTATAATCACACGTAGAACTACACCGGCCCACTCTAAACGCTGCCAGAACCGATTATTTCGACTAGTCACATACACATATAAATCACTAACTACACCGGTCCACTCTAAACGCTGCCAGAACCGATTATTTCGACTACTCACATACACATATAAATAACTACACCGGCCCACTCTAAACGCTGCCAGAACCGATTATTTCGACTACTCACATACACATATAAATAACTACACCGGCCCACTCTAAACGCTGCCAGAACCGATTATTTCGACTACTCACATACACATATAAATAACTACACCGGCCCACTCTAAACGCTGCCAGAACCGATTATTTCGACTACTCACATACACATATAAATCACTAACTACACCGGCCCACTCTAAACGCTGCCAGAACCGATTATTTCGACTACTCACATACACATATAAATCACTAACTACACCGGCCCACTCTAAACGCTGCCAGAACCGATTATTTCGACTACTCACATACACATATAAATCACTAACTACACCGGCCCACTATAAACACTGCCAGAACCGATTATTTCGACTAGTCACATACACATATAAATCACTAACTACACCGGTCCACTCTAAACGCTGCCAGAACCGATTATTTCGACTACTCACATACACATATAAATCACTAACTACACCGGCCCACTATAAACGCTGCCAGAACCGATTATTTCGACTACTCACATACACATATAAATCACTAACTACACCGGCCCACTATAAACACTGCCAGAACCGATTATTTCGACTACTCACATACACATATAAATCACTAACTACACCGGCCCACTATAAACGTTGCCAGAACCGATTATTTCGATTACCCCGAGGCAGGATAATTTCCAGACCTGGAGAGATTAGTGCACGAATAATCGGTGATGACCTTTAACCCCTATAACAACGTGTCGCTCGCAGAGGACCGACGGGTGCGACTTTTTGGACCTTTAATCCCGGCTAGCCGCTAGCCGGCTAATCTCGCCTCACCAGCCGTTGATCTCGTTCTGCGAGTTGACGTTGACGCCGCTGTCCACCAGCGCCCGCACCTCGTCCAGGTCCCCGATGGCGCTGGCCTCCCGCAGCCGCTCCTGCAGCTCCCGGTCCAGCGAGAGCGTCGACATGCTGCGGCCGAGCTACGGAGCTACGGAGCGGCTACTCGACTCTTCTCCCCTCCCGGCGTCCGGCCGCCGCTTCTCCTCCCATGTTGGGGGGCAGCTATGCGAGTAACACCCCGGACCCGGACAATGGTTCCGAGGTTCGGCGTTTCGGTTCCGTCCCTTATTTCGATCGTGCAACGAATCTTTTTTTTTTTTTTTTTTTACATGAAACATTACAATTAGCTATGAAAGACTAGGTTTTATTATCACTTCTCTTTTTATTGCTACTCCTGTTTGCGTTTCCACTTCCGGGACGCGTACCTGCGTACCGGGGCCGACAGGTGGCGCTGCGCTACAAGGAACATGTCGGAATCTTCATCCTGCGCAATCTGCTCACTGTTACGCTCTCATTTCAAGCCGTTCACGTCGATTCTGCTTATTTTCACTCTCGTGTGAAGCGATGGTTACGCTTTTGTTGTACTTGAAGAAGGGTGATAAAAGATTGATTCTGCTTTTCCACAGAGGAACCCACTCCTCACCCGGACCCGGAGGTTTAGTGACAGTGACGTGATTGTCATGGTGATCCACGGTGAAACGTGTCCTCTGTATTTAACTGTCACCCTTGGTGAGCAGTGGGCACCATGACAGGCGCCCGGGGAGCAGCGTGTGGGGACGGGACCTTCATCAAGGGGACCTCAGTGGCACCTTGGCGGATCGATTTTCGAACCCACAACCTTCTACCACAAGGGTGGTAGTAGCCTAGTGGGTAACACACTCGCATATGAACCAGAAGACCCAGGTTCAAACCCCACTTACTACCATTGTGTCCCTGAGCAGGACACTTAACCCTGAGTGTGTCCAGGGGGGACTGTCCCTGTAACTACTGATTGTAAGTCGCTCTGGATAAGGGCGTCCGGTAAATGCTGTAAATGTAAATGATTACAGTGGAGCGTCCCTCCACTGTTTACACTGTCTTGTGCGTCTCATCGTGTGTCGAGGAGTGGACGGGGACTCTGCGTTGTTGGGCCCTCAGCAGGTGTCACGCCGTGAAGTTTACAGCCTGTATCCCCTCTGTTGACAGGAGTGACTCACCGCGTCCCCTGGATGTCCCTCCAGCCTGGACGTCCCCAGTGTTGGTGTCTGTCCCGCTTTATACTTTTCGGGTCCCTTTCAGATCCATTTGACCTCAGGACGCGGAGACGAAGGGAACTACAGCGTACGGGAGGAAGTGCGCCTGCAGTTTACACCCGACTTTAGTCCAGCAGAGAAGATCCCACAATGCATCAGGCCCAGGTCTGGTTTTCCTATTAAAAAGCGGCAGGAAACCTCAGCTTTCTATAACCGGCGGCAGCTGCATTCCCCCGGGGGGCCACGCCCGAACGTCCCCGCAGCCGCCAGTCCGACTCGGTTAACGCCCACGCAGGCGCTTTCTTCTAAACATAAAGCGCGTTTATCGCTCTTATCTACGGTGTCCGTGATGTACATGCCAGACAGAACATCAGCAGAACTTCAGACCTTTACAAGCCACTGCAGGGTGGAAAAAGCACCAGTTCCTCACTTTAAAATGTTGAAAAAAATATTTATTAAATATGCAAATATGCAGAAGACTTACAGAATACACATAATACAAGAGGAAGAGAATAATGGTGTCTGACGGCTACAGCTGGATAATGTTTGGTAGATGTTTGTAGGACCCCTGCGGAAAAAACCGAGAGGAATCATCACGAAGCCCCGCCCTCGTCACCATCAGCACCTCGTAACCGAGGTTCTCCCGCAGGACCGGGCCACCAGCAGCCGCAGCGAATCTCCGGACGATCGGATGAGTTCCCGCCCGCTGCACGTGGGAGGGATGAAGAAGGGAAATATTTCCACCAGATCTCATCACGTTCCTTGGGAACGTTTATTGAATGCCACTCCAGCACGTCACTCACGTCTCGTAGTCCATCCCCACCAGACTGGTTCCGTTCACCGCCAGCACCCGGTCGCCGAGATTCAGCTTCCTGCACAAGGCCGCCGGGGAGTCGGGGATCACCGACTTGATGTAGATGCCGCTCATTCGCAGGGGGGTTTTCTACACAAGAAACGAAGACGAGAACCTGACAAATCGAGTATCTCACCTGCACCCGACATGGTTATGGGAACCCCGAATTGCTCACCCTACATGGTTATGGTAACCCCACACTCCCTACATTGTTATGGGAACCCCAAATTGCCCACCCTACATGGTTATGGTAACCCCACACTCCCTACATGGTTATGGGAACCCCAAATTGCTCACCCTACATGGTTATGGTAACCCCACACTCCCTACATGGTTATGGGAACCCCAAATTGCTCACCCTACATGGTTATGGTAACCCCACACTCCCTACATGGTTATGGGAACCCCAAATTGCTCACCCTACATGGTTACGGTAACCCCACACTCCCTGCATGGTTATGGGAACCCCAAATTGCTCACCCTACATGGTTATGGTAACCCCACACTCCCTACATGGTTATGGGAACCCCGAATTGCCCACCCTACATGGTTACGGTAACCCCACACTCCCTACATGGTTATGGGTGGAATCTGGTGGATGTTCCTGGTCGGACTGGCGTATTTCTGTATCGGTGACCCTCTCTTTTAGGAGATTATTACCAAAAAATAACATACAGAACTTTGCCTGTTTGGAATGTTCTCTATATTAAAGCCTAACCTCAATTCAACCTTGGGGGGGCATTGCATTGTGCCTAATTGAAGCCTCATGCCGTTTAGAAATGGAAGGATCATGAGAAGGAGACCCTTCTGGTCCTCTCCAGGGCTGAGGAACCGATTTCCGAGGCGGAAACGATCGGAATGCGAAGCTCAGACCAGATTATGGGTTCCACCTTCACCTGTCTAAACTCAGATGTGGTGCTGCAGGGAAGATGGCGAGAGAGAGACAGAGAGAGAGAGAGAGAAGGTCTCACCATCCCATCCACCAGAGCCAGGCCCAGGCCATGAGGTCCCCTGTGCAGCTCCACAGTGAAGACGTCCTCATGCTCCTCCTCCTCACTGCTGACCTTCCGCAGATCCGCACAGCCTGCAGGGGACAGGACGAGTAAAAGTCAAACACTCCCCTCCTTCATTACTAACCCGTTCCACCCATTCCGTGTTGGAACCTACGGGTCAGACGCTGAGATCTGGTCCATGAAGGTCTGATCTTTGCTAAATGAGAAATTCGAACCTACACATAATTGCTCCACCCCCTTCATGGAAGCTCCACCCCCTTACACATCTGGCAGAGGACATCACCAAACATTCCAAAAGAGCATAAAACCAGCACTTTTTACAACGTGGAGGACAATTCAATTCATGTGAAGGGTCCTTCTCATGGTCCTGGAAAGCAAGGGCGCATCTGAAGGACCGCCTCCATGAAGGACACACCCACTACCACTACACTGGTTTCTGATGAACGTTTACAGTTGGTAAATGATTGCGTTTATTCAGACAGCCGTCCTGGTTGGTGAGAATTCCAACATCACGATCCTGTCAGGAAATTCCCATTTAAATATTCACACTGCTCCAAATAACTGAAAACTAACTGAAGAGGTTTTGAATTTGAATATCGGGTTTTATTTGTGTATTTGTCAGATAAAAAGCGGAGAGGGGCTCCGTAATCTTCACCAGAAAAATCCATAAAAACTAAAAACCAAATTCATCGCGACATCAGGGCGGTCTGAACAAGTGGTTTATGCAGCATTCAAATGAGCTCATCAATATTCGAGCTGATCCCGCCCCTTCACAAAAGGGCGCGACCTTTGTGACCTTCTCGGCGGCGGGATTGTCACCACGCCCCCGCGGCGGCGACAGTGGCGTTCTCACGCCCCTCCCCCTGTTGGGAACAATGGGGCGTCCCGATTAAGATTCCTCGCGCCTGGCCGCCTGTAAACTCCCGTCACAGTTTTATCCGCGGATCCTTTCTCTCCGACACCGGCCCCGCCCTGTCATTCCCGCGCCAGATTATGGGATTAGCGCCGCCAACCAAAACAGCGTGACGTGGCACTTGATGGCGAGGGGGGGGGGGGGGGGGGGGGTGAGGGGGGGTCTGGCTGAGAGTTTACTTACAAACATTTCAATTTAATCAATCAGCCCGGATCATTCCGAGCAAAGTGGACTTTTAAAAACAATAAAATGTATTAAAGAGAAAGACACACACATACATACACACAAACACACACACACACACGCAAATGCACACAAACACACATGCACACACACGTGAACAGAGGCACGCAAACACAGGCACGCACACAAACGCACACACGGATACAAACACACAAACGCACACACACATACATACACGCACACACACACACACTCTGGAACATCTGACGTTTGGCCTGGGCCGCTGATAACAGCTAACTGGGTTTCACCCAACGTGACCAGCGAAAGCAGCAGCGTCACCGCCAACAGGAAACAACGTTCTCCTACAATCTGCTCCAAAACCAACGTGGGATCCGCCACGCCCTCAACGCTGGAGCTGCCCTCAGACTCAACATGGGATCCGCCACGCCCTCAACGCTGGAGCTGCCCTCGGACTCAACGTGGGATCCGCCACGCCCTCAACGCTGGAGCTGCCCTCGGACTCAACGTGGGATCCGCCACGCCCTCAACGCTGGAGCTGCCCTCAGACTCAACGTGGGATCCGCCACGCCCTCAACGCTGGAGCTGCCCTCAGACTCAACGTGGGATCCGCCACGCCCTCAACGCTGGAGCCGCCCCGCCCTCAACGCTGGAGCCGCCCCGCCCTCAACGCTGGAGCCGCCCCGCCCTCGGACTCAACGCGGGATCCGCCCCGCCCTCGTGCTCAACGCGGGAGTCGCCACGCCCTCGCCCAACACTCAACTCAGGGTCATCTGATCTGAGGAGGACTGTCTTCAGCTACCTTTTCGATGCTGGGCGGCTCCCTCCTGCATGGACGCCTCCAGCTCCGCCAGCTCCAGGCCCTGTGGGGTGTTGGGCGGGGTGAGCAGGCAGGACGGGTCCAGGGCGAGGCTCTTGTGGAGATCCAGGCTGGCCTCTCCAGCCAGGCTGCTCTGGAGCTCCAGGTTCTTCAGCTTCTGGGTCAGGAGACCCGCCTGGCAGCAGCTCAGATCTCCGTGGAACCCCCTGACCTGGGCGCTCGGCGTCTCTATGAGTGAGGATGCGGAGATGGCATCTGATGGACCTTTTACCAGCGAGGACTGAAGATCTTCTGCTGCCTGTACGAGAAGAAACAAACGGAGATGAGGAAATTAATCTCCTAATGGATGCCGATCATAACGACGCTGCTTGGTGATGTTCTTGTTAAAAAGTAGTGCCGGTGGCCAGAGGTCGGAGTTCGTCCTCGTCCACATTAAAACTATTATTTGCACCTGTGATGCTACAAGGTAACGTCCCGTTACGTCCCTGGATGTACTGTCCCACGCGTTTCGTTATGTCCCTGGACGTACTCTCCCACGCGTTCTGTTATGTCCCTGGACGTACTCTCCCATGCGTTCCATTACGTCCCTGGATGTACTCTTCCACGCGTCCCGTTACGTCCCTGGACGCACTCTCCCACGCGTTCCGTTACGTCCCTGGACGCACTCTCCCACGCGTTCCGTTACGTCCCTGGAAGTACTCTCCCACGCGTTCCATTACGTCCCTGGACGCACTCTCCCACGCGTCCCGTTACGTCCCTGGACGTACTCTCCCACGCGTCCCGTTACGTCCCTGGAAGTACTCGCCCACGCGTCCCGTTACGTCCCTGGAAGCACTCTCCCACGCGTCCCGTTACGTCCCTGGACGTACTCTTCCACGCGTCCCGTTACGTCCCTGGACGTACTCTTCCACGCGTCCCGTTACGTCCCTGGACGTACTCTTCCACGCGTCCCGTTACGTCCCTGGACGTACTCTCCCACGCGTTCTGTGACTTTGTGGGAGGAGTTGAAACCTACCAGCTCCACCTACTATCTGCCTATTGGTCACCTCCACCTATATAAAGAGACTTTGAATGCTGTTCTGGAGGTCCCCAGGGTCTGCTAGGCCCTTACTCTTTCGGGAGGTCCCCAGGATCTGCAAGGAGCTCTGTTGGGGACCTCATTTGAGTGTCTTGTTGCTTTGTGTGATAGACCCTTTGTTGTTAGCCTGTGTTAGCCTGTTAGCTTTATGTGCCCTTTGTTTTGTGTGTGTTTGAGTTGTCCCCGCTGGACAGTCCCTTCCTTTAGTCTGTACTGATGTTGGTTAGCTGTGCTGCGTCCGCTGTTTTATTGTACCTGTATATAAAAGCACTGCTCGTATGCTTTGTGTGCGTGTAACAGTGGACGTCCTCCTCTCCACACCCTCGTCGCGTTTCTGAGACCCCGAGACCTAGGAACGTAACAGTCTCCTCCCACTGACGTATTTGAAAACATCATGTGAAATATGGACTCGTGAGACCAGTGCAGGTCCACACCTACGTTATATATTATACATCGTACGTATCGTGCTCACCACAGGCCAAGCTGGTTCGTTATCACCGTTATTTCGTGCAGATTTATTCCCTGAAAGGGCGCGGCTTTATCCAACATCTACCTGACGGGACTCCAGGAGGCGCTGCAGCTGCAGGAAGAGTCTGGGATCGCAGACGGGCTTCCCCAGCTCCAGGTGGAAGGTGCTGCTGGGCAGGATGAGTGGCGGGTGGCTGTCGAAGCTCTCCAGGATCTGGCCTACAGACAGCAGACACATGGCATGGCACCCAGCTGCACCGTGGGAGTGTAAAATGGGAGTTTGTGTCTGGTTGGTTGGTTGTGTGTGTGCGTCTCACTGGTCGTCAAGGCAGCTTCGGCGTCCTCCGGTGAGGGGGTCCAGTGGGCGGGACAGACCCTGCCTGGGTTATATTCCCTCAGCATGTGATGCAGCTGGGCGGGGTTCAGGGCCTGGAACTCTGCTCTCAGGGACGACCAAGACGCCTGTGATCCACAAACAAATAAAAACAAACATCTATACTGCGTGCATTAAAGTGAAAGTGAAGTGATTGTCACACGTGATACACAGCAGCACAGCACACGGTGCACACAGTGAAATTTGTCCTCTGCATTTAACCCATCACCCTGAGTGAGCAGTGGGCATCATGACAGGCGCCCGGGGAGCAGTGAGTCGGGACGGTGCTTTGCTCAGTGGCACCTTGGCGGTTCGGGATTCGAACCCACAACCTTCCGATTACGGGGCCGCTTCGTTAACTGCTAGGGTTTTGAAAATGGTAGCGTTGACCCCTGAGAAGGTCACTTTGAGCCGTGGGGTCACTCGCAGTAACACACTTGCAAACCGTAAAACACGTAAAACCCCCCAAAAAAATGTTCATTCAAGGAAACATTCTGCCGGTCAGAAAACAGAGGCAATAATTTAACTTACATTTTACATTTACAGCATTTACCAGACGCCCTTATCCAGAGCGACTTACAGTCAGTAGTTACAGGGACAGTCTCCCTGGAGACACTCAGGGTTAAGTGTCCTGCTCAGGGACACGATGGTAGTAAGTGGGGTTTGAACCTGGGTCTTCTGGTTCACAGGCGAGCGTGTTACCCGCTAGGCTACTACCACCCTACTTAACTGATCTGTGGCGTTACGTTTTAAAGACACGCCGCCATCTCACCCGAGTAAACAGAGTCCACGCCTGCTCTGTGCTGTGATTGGATCAGGAGGATGAAGCATGTGTGTGTGTGTGTGTGTGTGTGTGTGTGTGTATGTAACAACAGCAGCCGAACTGTAAGCATTATGGAAGGCCATTGGGGCAAAAAGCATGAGACAAACATGCCCTTATTATCCCTCCATACAGGTTCGAGCACCATAAAAACCATCATTACAAACCACCTCAACACGTCCACGTTTTACATGATTTAAATACGGTCAAAACTGTTGTCTGCTGGTGACCCTGAATGTAAAATAATTACCAGCGGCGCTACACTGCACTACATTGCCATATGCCACGTTTTCCAGCCGTGTGAGGTGTGGTAAGTGCTGACGTGAGCCTTGTGTTGCGGTGGAGATGTCACGTGACAAACCGTGCGGTCATCGTGTTATTGGTCCTGTGGAAAGTGAGGAATTGTTTACTCGTGATCTAATGAAACTGTACACCGCAGCAAGCGAACGTCCTTCATGACGCCGTCTAACAGTGAAAAACCGGACACGCAGCTTTTTACCGTGTCTACGCCGTAGACCGCGCGCGGAGATGCAATGACGCCATTTTCCCATAAACCAGGAGCTGTGGGGGGAAAACAACTATTAAAATGAAGAAAGAGCTTGATGAAAACCATTCATCATCCAGCTGAACCACAGGGCACTGTAGCAGCCTCCTCCAAACAAACAAGACGAGAAGAGACGAGGACAACCAGCCACACGTCTCCATGTTGGTGCGTGTGTGGAAAAGACGTTGACCCGCAAACACACACCATCCCCGACTACTTTCACCAGGAACATTATCCGGTACATTTACATTTACCAGATGTCCTTATTCAGAGCGACTTACAGTCAGTAGTTACAGGGACAGTGTCCCCCTGGAGACACTCAGGGTTAAGTGTCCTGCTCAGGAAAAACGATGGTAGTAAGTGGGGTTTGAACCTGGGTCTTCTGGTTCATAGGCAAGTGTCTTATCCACTAGGCTACTACCAACCCCCGGTACTGGCCTCCTAAGCCAGAGATTGTGGGTTCAAGTCAACAACAACAACATCAACTTTTATTTCTTATTTAGCCCAAAATCACATACAGTATGTCTCAATGGGCTTTGACAGGCCCTACAGTTGACAACCCCCACACTTGACCCACACAAGTCCCATCTGGGGTGTAACATTCGGGGCCAGTGGTGGCCTAGCGGTTAAGGAAGCGGCCCCTGTAATCAGAAGGTTGCCGGTTCAAATCCTGATCCGCCACGGTGCCACTGAGGTGCCACAGAGCAAAGCACCGTCCCCACACACTGCTCCCCGGGCGCCTGTCATGGTGCCCACTGCTCACTCAGGGTGATGGGTTAAATGCAGAGGACACGTTTCACCGTGTTTCACAATGAAAATCACTTCACTTTTAAAGATCTGCCCCGCCCCACACCCCCCGTCGGTCAGTGATGGGTTTACTGGGAGTTACCCATGATGCCCTGACCCCGGAGCAGGTGCTGTTCAGAGGCGCGGCTCTCCGGCTCTCAGCCTGTCATTGGATTACAGCAGGAACGGTGCTTAAAGAGGGATTAACTGGCCAAACACAGTTCACCCTGAAGCAGAAAACTTTATATCGATCGATTATTGTGAGGTGCTGATAACACACAAACTACACATCCCAAAATGCGAAAATGCAGGTCATAAAAGCGCCGTGCAAACTCCGATTGTCAGCAAGGTGTGCACTGCATTATGGGATTTGTAGTTTACATTTACAGTAGTATTTACCAGACGCCCTTATCCAGAGCGACTTACAATCAGTAGTTACAGGGACAGTCCCCCCCCTTGGAGCAACTCAGGGTTAAGTGTCCTGCTCAGGGACACGATGGTAGTAAGTGGGACTTGAACCTGGGTCTTCGGGTTCATAGGCGAGTGTGTTACCCCTAGGCTACTACCACCCCTACCCCTAGTTGGTGTGTTATCAGAGCTTCACACTAATAGATCTTGCGGGATGTGGTGAAGGGTCTTCTGCCGTATACCGCCTTCTTTCTGGCTTCCTGGAATCCTCCCAGCGTCAGAAGTCAGAGGGACGCCTGTGGAACCCGACCCTCGGCACCTGCTGCGCCCCGTTACTTAAACGCCTGCTCCGGCTACAGGAATATGGCACTGACTCGAACCCTCGGGAACGTAGCCCCGCCTCCTCTCCCATCTCTGACCTGAAACAGGGTCTCCTTAGGGGTGGCCAGCAGGTTGACCGCAGCTGAAAGCTTCTGGAAAAAGTCGACGGCCAGGTCACCCAGGCCGATGCCGTGGATCCAGTCCATCAGCAGGTCCAGATTAGCACGGACCTGGACGCCCCTGGACCACTGGTAGAACCCACCTCCAGAGCCTTGGAGACAAAAACGAGTGCAATACTAATACATCACTGAAATGTAACACAATACACGGCCATCAATCATCAAAGGAAGGGGTTCAGCACCCACCCCTCTCCATCAGCGCGTTGAAGACGGAGGCGTTGGTGAAGAAGAACAGGTAGGCCAGCAGCTGGGAGGCGATCTCGCTGTGCACCTGGAAGGTGTTGAGCAGCTGCAGCGCCTCCTCCAGGACGTCCAGAACGGCGCAGACGCCCGCTGGCGCCCGCAGCTGGCCGCTCTCTGAGAAGGGGTTACTGTCCAGCAGACCCGGCAGCGCCGCGTACATGCTCTGTAAAACACCACGAACGTTCAGAGAATCTCAAACCGATTCAAGATTCGAGATTCAGTACAACAGTAAACACTGAAATAACATTCATTCAACGTGTTTTCTTTACTTTCATGACCATTTACGTTGGTAGATTCTCACTGAAGGCATCAAAACTATGAATGAACACATGTGGAGTTCTGTACTTAACAAAAAGTGGAGACCTGACCTCCACAGTCACCGGACCTGAACCCAGTCCAGATGGTTTGGGGTGAGCTGGACCCCAACAAGTGCTAAACACCTCTGGGAACTCCTTCAAGACTGTTGGAGAAGCATTTCAGGTGACGACCTCTTGAAGCTCATTGAGAGAATGCCAAGAGTGTGCAAAGCAGTAATCAGAGCAAAGAAACTAGAATATAAAACATGTTTTCACTTATTTCACCTTTTTTTTGTTAACTACATAACTCCACATGTGTTCATTCATAGTTTTGATGCCTTCAGTGAGAATCTACCAACGTAAATAAAAGAAAACACGTTGAATGAGAAGGTGTCCAAACTTTTGGCCTGAACTGTATATATATATATACAGTATATAAACTAAACTAAACTATACTAACTAAAACTAAAACTAGAACTTTATTAAAACTAAAAGTTTTAATTCTGTTTCACCACTCAAGTCTGATCAGTTCAGTTCAGTTCATTTGTGTCTTGTGGCAAATTAGAAGAATCTTGAAGAAATGTCCATTCCATCGTGCGGTTTCTAAAGACACACAAGACTGGGAGTTCTGGGTCACGGTCTTAGGAACGCGGTGAAGTTCTCAGGAAGCAGAGGGAGATGCAACCTGCTCATGGGACCCGACACAGAAACGGCGCGGCCAAAAAAACTCGCTCGACCCTCCGACGGACAGAGGACATTTGGACTTTTTTTCCACTATTAGGCTGCATTCCGGAAGGAACTTTCACTGCCTGAACTGGAACGGGACAGCAACTTCATCCATATTCGCTTACACACATATCAAAACAGTGGAAGTTAGCGGTCCAAATGTCCCAAATGAAATATATACGCATTTAAGAACATCTATTCCGTCATTTCTCCAGGCGGTAAATCAACGTAAATCACAATATGACGGAAGAATTAAAAATGAAAAATTAATTCTCCTAAAAAGCGTCTGATGCACTGGGACTCGTCCCTCACGGGGTCCATCGCCCCCAGGATCTCAGTCCCTCCACTTGGACCTTTCTCAGAGCCGTTCTTCTTCTTTCTCAGGACCGCACGTTCCTTCATTCATCCAGGGGGAGGGTCCTGCTGGACAACCCGGACCAGGGGCTGAAGGTGTGACTCCTGACCCTTGACCCTACATCTCCTGACACATTCCTGGCTCTTTTGTTCCAAGTCCGTGACGCCACGCCGCATCAGCAGGCGTGACTGAAGCGGGAAGGCGTTCCTCCGGCAAGCCGGCCCCGCCCCCTTTTTATCATGGCTCTCGGTTCCTGGAAACACGGCGCAGCTGCTTCCCCGCACACTTCCTGCGCTGGCACGTGGAAAAGCACGCGTAACCGCACACCGCGCCCGGTTCCACCAAACTAGTTCAGATTCGCAGCAGGAAGCCAGTCGGGCGGTTGCGCCTGTGAACTGCGTCGGTTCACGAACACACACGAAAACCCGGAAGACGCCGCTGACCCTCGCTCGAAACCCGACACAGAACATGGTGTGGGACCCGACTCTAAAGCCAGCTCGGAACCCTGTTCGTAACCCATCCTAGAACTCTGCTCAGAACCCTGCTCGGAACCCAGCTTGGAACCCATCGCAGAACCCTGCTTGGAACCCTGATCGTAACCCATATCAGAACCCTGCTAGGAACCCTGCTTGTAACCCATCTCAGAACCCATCTCAGAACCCTGCTCGGAACCCAGCTTGGAACCCAGCTCGGAACCCTGCTCATAACCCATCTCAGAACCCATCTCAGAACCCAGCTCGGAACCCTGCTAGGAACCCTGCTTGTAACCCATCTCAGAACCCAGCTCGGAACCCATCTCGGAACCAATCTTAGTTGAAAACGATTAGATATAAAGATGTCTCACTTTGGTGAGGTAATACACCGTCTGCTGGAAGGTGAACATGATGACCTCCTCCAGAACAGTCATGGCTTCCTCACTCGCTGTCCGCATGGCCACCATCTCCGAGTCGGCCAGATCTGCAGAGGAGAAAGGTCAGTAGGCTGGTAGTAGCCTAGCGGGTAACACACTCGCCTAAGAACCAGAAGACCCGGGTTCAAATCCCACTTACTACCATCGTGTCCCTGAGCAAGACACTTAACCCTGAGTGTCCCCAGGGGGGGACTGTCCCTGTAACTACTGACTGGATAAGGGGGTACTGTAAATGCTGTAAATGCTGTGTTCCAGGGGAAATTTGGAGTGTAGAGAACGTTTAAATCATCCACAATGAGGAAGTAGGACGTGTTAGATCATTAAAAAGAGGAGGAGTACCTCCTGTCTGCACCTGCTGCTCTTCCTGTGTCTGTCTCCAGGGCAGAAGCAGCGGGACCTCATGATGGATGAAGTGCAGCAGCTCGATGGAGTTGGCCATCCACATCACCAGGGGCCGCAGGGCGGGGACCAGGTCGGCCAGGCCCAGCAGCTCCACGTCGTCGGGACCCTGCTGCTGCTGCTGCTGCTGCTGCTGCGACTGTACCTCCTCCCCAGGGGACCTGCCGCCAACATCATGAGCTTCAATAATTTGGCTCCAGTCCGCAGCCACCCCTGACCCAGCTGGGTCTTCTCCACAGTTTTACTCTGCAGTAGAAGGTACAACTTCATGTCTGCAGCCACTAGTGTTGGAATAACATAGCGGGTAACACACTCGCCTATGGACCAGAAGACCCGGGTTCAAACCCCACTTACTACCATCGTGTCCCTGAGCAGGACACTTAACCCTGAGTGTCTCCAGGGGGGGACTGTCCCTGTAACTACTGGGCGGTAGTGGCCTAGCGGGTAACACACTCGCCTATGGACCAGAAGACCCAGGTTCAAACCCCACTTACTACCATCGTGTCCCTGAGCAGGACACTTAACCCTGAGTGTCTCCAGGGGGGGACTGTCCCTGTAACTACTGGGCGGTAGTGGCCTAGCGGGTAACACACTCGCCTATGGACCAGAAGACCCAGGTTCAAACCCCACTTACTACCATCGTGTCCCTGAGCAGGACACTTAACCCTGAGTGTCTCCAGGGGGGGACTGTCCCTGTAACTACTGGGCGGTAGTGGCCTAGCGGGTAACACACTCGCCTATGGACCAGAAGACCCAGGTTCAAACCCCACTTACTACCATCGTGTCCCTGAGCAGGACACTTAACCCTGAGTGTCTCCAGGGGGGGACTGTCCCTGTAACTACTGGGCGGTAGTGGCCTAGCGGGTAACACACTCGCCTATGGACCAGAAGACCCAGGTTCAAACCCCACTTACTACCATCGTGTCCCTGAGCAGGACACTTAACCCTGAGTGTCTCCAGGGGGGGACTGTCCCTGTAACTACTGGGCGGTAGTGGCCTAGCGGGTAACACACTCGCCTATGGACCAGAAGACCCGGGTTCAAACCCCACTTACTACCATCGTGTCCCTGAGCAGGACACTTAACCCTGAGTGTCTCCAGGGGGGGACTGTCCCTGTAACTACTGGTTGTATGTCGCTCTGGATAAGGGGGCCTGATAAATGGCGTAAATGTAAAATGCTTGAAATGTCCATCGCGAGTGGGACGACGAGGACCTTCTACCTGTCAGGCTGGACTGCAGCGAGCTCTTTGGTCCGTTCCTGCAAGAGAGAGACGGCTGAGTTGGGAGTAGCAGGTGCAGGACGTGTGACGGGTGGGAGAACCCGGACCCAGCATGGCCGCCATGTCACACTCACCCACATGAGCAGCTGGATCTGGCTGCTGATGCGCAGCAGCAGGCGCCGGAGCGCCGGCAGCTGGAAATGCGCCGCCGAGTGTCTGATGCACAGGCAGAGCAGGAAGGCCGGCGTCAACTTGGGCTCGTCCCCCGCGGGGTCCACCATGCCCAGGATGTCCCGCACGAGCCGCTCCTCCTGCGGGACCTGGTACGGCAAGACCAGCCGCCGGCCGTCCAGGTCCCTCCACTGCGGCAGCGGCCTGGAGGGCGGAGCGGGCGCGGCGCAGGTCCTGCAGGGCGCCGCCTCCCCGGGCGGCCGCAGCCAGGTCGCCCAGGCCGGAGGGGGCGCGGTCCCGGCGCCGGTGGGGTCCTTAAACATGAAGAGGTAATACTGTCCCATGCCCACCAGGTCCCCCGGCTTCAGCTCCGCCTCCCCGCTCAGCGGGACGCCGTTGTGCGACAGCGAGGACCCCTGCATGGGCTGCAGCAGCGTGAGGGCGCCGCCGCCGCCACCCCAGTCCCGCCGCCGCACGCGGCAGTGGCGCGGCAGCACGTCCGGGGCGAAGAGCAGGACGTCCACCTTCGTCGCGTCTTCCTCGTCCTCGCCGCCGGAGCCAAACACACAGCTGCTCCCGCCGATCAGGTAGATCACAAAGTCCTGCAGGAAACACGCATTTAATAACACGTCAGGCATTCGTCTAAAGATCTCCTGCAGGTTCCTCACTAGGATCATGACCACCCACAGATGGCCTCTCGTCCAATCGGATTACTGGACCGGAGCGGCTCGTCTATCATTAGTGTCAAAAGCCCCAATCCGAGCGGGACGTCAGTCCTGATGCTGCTCGGCCTCAGATTCGCCGCGTTTCCCAGAAGCCACTGGGAGACACTTCTTCCACCGTTTCCGGGCGATTTCAGAGTTGTCAAAAAATGTTGTCATGCCGGGACCACACAGGACCGTTAAAGCTGCGTCTCTGTTCCTCGTTCCTGACTTCCTGTCTGACTTCCTGTCTGACTCGACCCACGAACATGTCAACAAAGTCGCCCGTAAGACCGCTCCGCAACCGAGGCGCTTGGGAGTTAGTACCACGGTACCTGTCTGTGGCTGTAGCCCTGCAGCAGGAGGAAGTAGGGGAAGTCGAACGGGGGATGGACGGAGAACTGGGTGCTGGCGTCGTCGCTGCTCTCCGTCTCCTCCTTCTCCGCCTCGGGGTCCTCCCGGATTTGGGCTTTGGGGACACGGCAGGCCTCCGTCCCCATGGCGGAGACATCCATGTCGCTGAGGCTCCTCCAGATGCCCAGGTCGTCCACGTCTCCAGCGGCCGCATCCACGAACAGGGACGTGACCCGGGAGCGAACCTTCTGCAGCTTCCGCGCCTGGGCATTCAGGCCTAAGACAGAGTGCATTGTGGGAATGAGAAAGCGGGGAGACATCGCTGGACGAGATGGAGATAAAGACGGGAATTCAAGCTGGTGAGAGGGGAGGACATCCTGAGCGAGAACCTGCTGGTAAGCAGGCCGAGGGGGCGGGGACTTCACACCCGGAACGCAGGACTGGCATCTATGGGGGACAAGAACGAGGGGACCCGCGAGGAACCACGAGGAACCGCGAAGCGTCAGTACCTGCCGTAACCGTGTCCTGGGCGCCACGTTTTTCTAGACTGGACCTCCTCTGGATCTCGAAGCGCCGGGAGAAGCCCTCCTTGGGCTTCCACAGGGCCTGCAAGACCAGTGGCTTTTCGTGGTCCCCCACGACCCGGTAACACTCTGCCCTCCATTGGCTGTCCGTTCCGGGCCGACCAATCACGTCGCAGAGCACGTAAACCCCAGCATCTTCTTTCTCCAGAGAGTACCTGGAAACAGGGCGCCATGAATCTCCGCTAGAAGCCATCATGACGCCTCTAGAGACGGAACTGGACGTCCTCTCACCTCTCCAGAGCTTCTTTGACCAGCTCTTTGGCACTGGAGCGAGTCGTGGCCAGCACGCTCTTGTAGTTGGTGCCCTGGCAGACGTCGCTCCCGAAAATCTTGAGGATTCCCGGCGCCGAGAGCTGGATGGACAGCTCAGCGGGGTCGTCGTCCACCGGAAGGTCCGCCCCGGGTCCCCTGGCGGCCTGGCGCAGGACGGGGCTGCGGCTGAACACGGTCGACAGGCGGTTGTTGTGGCGCCGGATCCGGCTCTTGGCTGGCTGCCTCACACCGGTGCTCTCTGCTGACCGCGCCGCGCCGTCCGACACGCTGGACCTACGGGGGGGACACCATTAGGACCCGAGAGCGACAGAAACCCGACGCGGATGCATTCTACTGAGGAACCAGAGGAGCACAAAGTCCCAGGTTCGAACCCCACTTACTTCAAACGTGTCCCTAAGTAGGACACTGAACCCTGAGTGTCCCGGGGGGGAGACTGTCCCTGTCACTACTGACTGTAAGTCGCTCTGGATAAGACCTAGGTTCAAACCCCACTTACTGCCATCGTGTCCCTGATCAAGAAACTCAACCCTGAGTGTCCCCACGGGGGGACTGTCCCTGTAACTACTGACTGTAAGTCGCTCTGGATAAGACCTAGGTTCAAACCCCACTTGCTGCCATCGTGTCCCTGAGCAGGACTCTCAACCTTGATTGTCCCCAGGGGGGGAGTCTCCCTGTAACTGTCCCTGTAACAGGGTGGAAGTAGCCTAGTTTGGTACCACACTCACCCATGAACCAGAAGAGCCAGGTTCAAATCCCACTTACTACCATTGTGTCCTTGAGCAAGACACTTAACCCTGAGTGTCCCCATGGAGGGACTGTCCCTGTAACTACTGATTGTAAGTCTCCCTGGATAAGTTCCAGGTTCGAACCCACTTACTGCCATCGTGTCCTTGAGTGTCCCCAGGAGGGGACTGTCCCTGTAACTACTGATTGTAAGTCTAGCTGGATAAGTTCCAGGTTCGAACCCACTTACTGCCATCGTGTCCCTGAATGTCCCCAGGGGGGGACTGTCCCTGTCACTACTGACTGGAAGGCACTCTGGATAAGACCCGGGTTCAAACCCCACTTACTGCCATCGTGTCCTTGAGCAAGACACTCAACCCTGAGTGTCCCCATGGAGGGACTGTCCCTGTCACTACTGACTGTAAGGCACTCTGGATAAGACCTAGGTTCAAACCCCACTTTCTGCCATCGTGTCCTTGAGTGTCCCCAGGAGGGGACTGTCCCTGTAACTACTGATTGTCAGTCTCCCTGGATAAGTTCCAGGTTCGAACCCACTTACTGCCATCGTGTCCCTGAATGTCCCCAGGGGGGGACTGTCCCTGTAACTACTGATTGTAAGTCTCCCTGGATAAGTTCCAGGTTCGAACCCACTTACTGCCATCGTGTCCCTGAATGTCCGCAGGGGGGGACTGTCCCTGTAACTACTGATTGTAAGTCTCCCTGGATAAGTTCCAGGTTCAAACCCACTTACTGCCATCGTGTCCCTGAATGTCCGCAGGGGGGGACTGTCCCTGTAACTACTGATTGTAAGTCTCCCTGGATAAGTTCCAGGTTCGAACCCACTTACTGCCATCGTGTCCCTGAATGTCCCCAGGGGGGGACTGTCCCTGTAACTACTGATTGTAAGTCTCCCTGGATAAGTTCCAGGTTCGAACCCACTTACTGCCATCGTGTCCCTGAATGTCCCCAGGGGGGGACTGTCCCTGTAACTACTGATTGTAAGTCTCCCTGGATAAGTTCCAGGTTCGAACCCACTTACTGCCATCGTGTCCCTGAATGTCCCCAGGGGGGGCTGTCCCTGTAACTACTGATTGTAAGTCTCCCTGGATAAGTTCCAGGTTCGAACCCACTTGCTGCCATCGTGTCCCTAGGAGGGGACTGTCCCTGTAACTACTGATTGTCAGTCTCCCTGGATAAGGGCGTCTGGTAAGTGGACAGAAGGAAGAAGAATCGCGTCCTCACGTTAACGAGCCGTCGCTCGGTTTGCGACCCAGCCTGGCCAGCCGCTTCCTGGGCGAGGTGATCAGCAGACCCACCGGGAAGCCGAGCGCCGGCTTGGCGGCGAGGTTGCTCCGCTCCTCCGAGATCATGCCGACGGGCTTCAGTCCACGGTCCAAAGGAAAAGTTGGTGTCCGTGACGTCACGGGCGACCTGTCCCCACCACGGTCACACTTTTACACGTCGAGTCCATTCCACGCATTTTCCGATGTTGAAACTGTTGAAAGCTGGTGCTGTGGATGATGCAGAAGGTTGGAACGCAGAGCCCAGGTCCGAGGAAAGGGAAGGGAAGGGCGGGAGAGGATTTCCCGTGTGTGTGTGTGTGTGTGTGTGTGAGTGAAAAGTGCAGCAGAACCCGCGGACAGAGCTGCTGTGTTGCCAGATCCGACGACTTGGATCCATGACGGCGGACCTCTTCAAACGTCCGCTCATACGCAGATTCGTTTTTTCATTTAATCCCAGGTCGGTGTTGTGACGATAGCGTCGCGTAAACGTGTACTTACGAGGCGCTTTTCTGAAAGAGAGGAAGAACGTGAACGGGTGTTTTTGAGCGGATTTGGCAACACCGGATCACCGTCGAGCGCAGCGCCTCGGTCCTGATCAACTCCTCCACGACGGAAAAGGTGTGATTGCACGTTGACTCGCATCCTTCCAACACTTATTTCTATCTGCCCCAATCTCGGAACCCGGGTATTAAACATCGTTGGATCTTATGGGCCAACTTTCACGTAACTTGTTTTTCTGTTTTTTTTTTGCTTGTTTGGTCGACGTGGTTATCGTCATTCTGAGCGTCAACAAGTCAAACGACACCGATCCATCCCGGGCGCGGGAAAAGCGCTGGACTTTCCCGCCATCTCCAGGCAACCATGTGGAGCAGGAGCAGGACCAAGGTGGCCCTGGAGGACAAGCTCCTGTGGATTTTACTTGGTACCAGATCCATAAATCAATCAGAATAAAACGGTTGTACTAAAATACATCAACCGACAATGTCGAAAATGATACTGTTAACAAAAACTTTTTTTTTTTTTCATTTTAATATTAGGAATTTTCTTACTGGTTACTTATTAGCCAAAAAAAATAAATAAAAATAACCCACAACACAAATGAATTAAATTTTTTTATTCAAGACAAGCACATGGATTCTAAAAACAGAACAAAAAAAGAAACGAAAACCAAAGTAAAAGTGGATATATACCTTACAGAGGGAGAGCGAGATGAAAGTGTGTTGGCCGGAGGGGACGGGGTTTTTCAGCCCTATAGCACTGTACAAATGTCTCAAAACTCAAGACGGGAGGGCAATCCTATACGTTACACACCAAACATGCCACAGACACGTCTTTATTTTTCGGAACAGAAATAAGAAGCGACCTGCACACACACTTCTAGATCTTCACTTAAAAAGTAGTATAATAAAAAAAAAAAAAAAAAAAAAAATCACAAAAGAAAAAACAGATCCTGCTGAATGTGCTGGCAGAAGCCTACAGAACTATTTTACACAAGTTCATTTCTTTCGCTTTTTCCTTTTCTGTTTTATTAGGCCACTACATCTCTGGTTCACCTTGTTTAAAGCAGCCGAGTTGTGCGTTCAGGGCAGGAAGTCTTCAGGTCCGTTTCGTTCCAGGCGTCCCGGCTCCTCCTGGCGTGCAAAAAGAACGTTCAGACACGAACGGATTAGACGTCAAAGAGTCTAACTGAGAGTCACATTTGCAAAAGAACAGATTGACACTGGCTGAAAAGGGCACAGACGTCTGGACTGGAGGGTCACACGACCACCTTGCAACTAAAACCAGGCATGAGACAACGTGAAGGAAATTCAACAGACTTTGTGGCGAAAACAGAGGTGCAAAAATCGTCTGAGTCAAATCCACCGTAGCGGGTTGCGAGGAAAGAAACAATCCCGTTAATCTGGTTAACATCAAGATGAATCGGATTGTGTTTTTGATGCCACGTTGAATATCGTCATTTTTGTCTCATACCCAGCCAAGGCACCCTCATCCGGCCCAAAATGCTTCACATGGAAATCTATTCAAAACACAGCACATAGCACGAATTTAAAGTAGAACTTGTTTATGCAAAAAAAAAAAAAAAACTGGGAGTGAATTGAATTAATTCCGCTTCATCTCGGATCCTTTTTAAATCAAACAGAGCATCGGCCGAACACAGGAAGACACGAGATGGTCAGGCTCCGAGAAACACGTTCACAGGCAACAGCATTCAAACAAACTGGATGTGGGTAGAGAAAGGAGTACCTTGGGTCAGTACCTGCACAGTTTGACCGTATCGTTGGTTTTTAATTTGGCTTTTGACGGGCCGCCGCTCGCAGCACCAACGCTGGGCGAAGCACGGCGGTCAGCTGCAATAGTTTCATTAAAAAAACCCCTACACTTCCGGCCGCCCGGAGCTACCGGCCGCGTGTATTAATATGCAAGTGAATGAAGCACGTCCATCGACACGGGTTACGTTCGCTCCGAGACTCCGGCGGCGTGGGCGGAGCCTCGACCGCCGCGTGTTCGCGCGTGCAAGCGCACGTACGGACACGCAGGCGCGGGGTAAGTGCACTGTATGAGGCAGACATGATTAATGAACCACAACACTTGTTTTAGTGCTTAAAAAGTTTATACAGGAGGAAAAATAATAATAATAATAATGATGATCATGAATTTTGGAAGAGAACTCGTCTAAAGGAGACATATCATATATGACCGATACAAAACGAGGTACCTCAGGGCTACACTGGCCTTTCCCTCGGGCTCTGAGTTTCATTCTACATTCTTCATATTCATCGGCCTAGCTCCATCTTCAGCGCATACTTACTAGGCGCCATCCAAAAAAACAAAAAAACAAAAAAAAAAAAACAGGAAGAAACACAATTCAAAAGGCACAGCTGAGAGGAAGGGGGCGGGAGGAGGTGGTGAAGGGGACGAGACCCAAGATGGAGGGGGAGGCTGCACTTACCTGGGCCTGATCTGAGGTCCTATCAGATCAGTTTTAATTGGACTGAGTGTCACCTTCAGAATGGATGTCTTCGCCGGTGCCGTTCAGCTCGGCTTTGGGAGCCCCCGCCCGCATGGACTCCACCGGCTCGGACTTTGGGACCTCGCCGGCCTTGCCATCACCCGCTGCTTTTTTGCCGCTTCTCTTGTCCTCGCCGTCTTTCCGATCTGAGGAGACATGGAGACGGCGCGGTCAGACGGCGCTGGCGACTCAGCGGCGGGGTGAACCGCGCTCCGGCCGGGCGAACCTTTGTCTTTGGAAGTCCGCTCTTTGTCTCTGTTGCGCTCCTTCTCCCGGCTGCGGCTGCGATGGCGGTGGGATTTGCGCTCCGAGCTGCGAGACCGCCTCCTCTCCCGGCTGCGGGACCGCCTCTTCCTGTCCGAACGCTCCCGGCTCCGCCGCCTGTCTCGGTCGCGGCTCCTGTGGAACGGAAACAAAGCTCAGACTTCAGGAGAGCTGCAAGCCGCGGTGGCCTAGCGGGTGAGGCCCCTCGATGAAGGTCCCGTCCCCACACACTGCTCCCCGGGCGCCTGTCATGGTGCCCACTGCTCACCGAGGGTGACTTAAATACAGAGGACACGTTTCACCGTGTCACCGTTGGCTGTGCTTCACAATGAGAAAAACTTCACTTTCGTTTTCGGTATGGTACCTTCCTTGTAGAATTGTGCTTCAAATAAAGAACAAGTCAGTGAAAGTGAAGGGATTGTCGTTGTGAGACACAGCAGCACAACACACGGTGACATGTGTCCTCTGTATTTAACCATCACCCTGAGTGAGCACCATGACAGGCGCCCGGGGGCCAGTGTGTGGGGACGGTGCTGCATATATCTACATATACATATGTATAAGTAGACAGCGGTGGCCTAGCGATAAAGGAAGTGGCCCCATAATCAGAAGCAGGGTGTGGGGACGGGACCTCAGTGGCACCTTGGCAGTTTGGGATTCGAACTGGCAGCCTTCTGATTACGGACCTTCGGCTTCCTTAACCACTAGGCCACCACTGGCCCGATATCGCCAACATGCAGAGCCATTTACATTTACAGAATTTACCAGACGCCCTTATCCAGAGCGACTTGCAATCAGTAGTGACAGGGACAGTCCCCCCCTGGAGACACTCAGGGTTAAGTGTCTTGCTCAGGGACACGATGGTAGTAAGTGGGGTTTGAACCTGGGTCTTCTGGTTTTAACGTATTAAATCTGGTCCGTACCTTGTCAGGGGGCCCGAGCGCGTGAATATTGAACACTGCGTACCTGCTGCGCTTCCTGTCCCGCTCCTTGCTCCTGGACCTCTTGAGGTCGTGCGAGCGGCTGCGGCGGCGGTCCGAGGCGCGGCTGGAGTGGCGACTGTTGGAGTTGCTGCGGCGGCTGCGGCGCTCCCGCTCCCTCTCTCGCTCCCTCTCTCTCTCGCGCTCCCTCTCTCTCTCGCGCTCCCTCTCCCTCTCGCGGGCGCGCTCCTTTTCCCGCTCCTTCTCTTTCTCCTCCTCCTCCTCCTTCCGCTTCTTCTCCCGCTCCTCCCTCTCCCGCTCCCGGTCCTCCCTCTCTTTCCGGCCGCGGTCGTCCCGCTCCGGATCCTCGGACCGACGCCGCAGCTTTTCCTGCGGTCACACAGAACGATGAAATCCGCAATTCTAGAAATAATAAAGGAGACGTGGCTGGAAGGAGCGCTCACCTTCAGCTCCTCCACGGTGGACTTGATCTTGGCGTATCCCATGTGCTGTTTGCCCATGAGGTGGTCGTCTACCCTGGACTGGGCGTCGCCGACTATGAGGAAGGCGCCGCACACCTCGCACACCTCCATCTGCTTCTCCTGAGCGGCAAAGCTCTCGATCGTCTGTCACGCAGGAGGAAGAGGCGTCATCGTCACCGCCTCCGGCGGTACAGCGGGACGCTGCGGACACTCACCGAGGGCGTGGCGCTGAGCAGCTCCCGCTCCTCCTTCAACTGCTCCACCAGCTTCATCATGCCCTGCGCCTCCTCCACCCGGCCTTCCGATCCCAGCTCCTCAATCTGCACGTTAGGAAGACGCAGAACCTCGTCAAATAAACGGCGTCTGTGCGGGAGAGAGCAGGATGAAGACGCACCTGAAGAACCAGTTCCTCGATCTTCTCAGTCAGCACGGTCGCCTTCTCTTCGTTCTTCCCAGTCGGGGCAGGACCCTGCTGATAAGGGACCAGCCGCGACCATAAGTCTCCATGTACGGACACATCTGTACTCGTACAATATAAAACATGAACACTTACACTAATATATTTTAATAGAGGGCAGCAGTAGCCTAGCGGGTAACTAGGTGGTATAGAGGGGGGTGTTGTAGCCTAGTGGGTAACACACTTGCCTATGAACCAGAAGACCCAGGTTCAAACCCCACTTACTACCATCGTGTCCCTGAGCAAGACACTTAACCCTAAGTGTCCCTGTAACTACTGATTGCAAGGCGCTCTGGATGTAAATGATAATTCTCATCCACCGTATTTTCCAGACTATTTATTTGTATAGTGAACAGATGGCATATTGTCTCGGTTATTCATTTTTTGATGCTGTTGCTTGTACGGTCCACTTCCTGCCGTGACTGTGTAAATTTCCCCCTTGTGGGACTAATAAAAGATAATCTTATCTTACATGCACCAATGCCAAATGCTGGACTTATTCCTAGTCAAAACCAATAACGACCTCAGTTGTCACCAACTTTATCATAAAGTTTATCTTTTTACATACTCCCGCACTCTGCTGGGCCTGTGACAGGGCCAGTCGGGCGTGGCCCCGCCGGATCCGCCGCTCCACCTCCGCCAGGAGGCTCTGCAGGTAGCGCAGGAAGTCTCTCTCGTAGCCCTCCTTCATGAAGCGAGAGCTCTTCTCGTACCTGCGGGGGGGGCGGGCAGTCGTCAGCACAGTAATCGCTGGCCAATCAGAGCTGGGGAGACGCGCATCGCTCTACTTACATCTTCCGCAGGTTCTCATCGTGGATCTTCTCGCAGGGGCCTGTAATCGAAAAAGATCAGATGGATTGGTGCCTTTATCAGCGCTACGTGTACAGATGGACGCTGTGCACACAATATAAATTTGGCCAACGGGAGAGATTTTGATTATACATGGCCGACCGCAGAAATATCTGCTCCTCGCAAAAAAACTAAGTGGCGCCACCCACCCGTATGAGACCACGCTTACTTGAGGCACGAGGCACAGCAGGGTCCTACATTTGACTTTCCAAAAAAAAATAAGGCCCTAAATATCATTAAAATTATATTACATCTTGCCGTTCAAATGCCAAACTTGCTGTAAGCTCAACCCCCACCTGCGGACGCCGGGCTCCCATACCGCCCTCGTGGAGTCTGTTTCTGCACCTCCGTGCCCTGGACACAGCAAACCATCCAGGATGAGCTGCACTACCTTGAGCCACCTGCGTGCGTTGTAGACACCGTCTTGTACCACCAGAGTGAACGCACCAGCATCCAAAACATCAGCCAGAAGGCAAGTGGCCCGTGGCCACCACCTGCAGGGCCACGCCTTTATTGGGGAGGTCTTGCCAATTGGCTAAAACTGCCACCTGTTGTCTATTCCATTTGAACAGCAGCACGTGAACTTGACTGTTCCTGCACGGACAGCTCGATTCCACAGAAGTGTGACTGACCTGGAGTCACATTGTGGTGTTTAAGGGCTCCCTTTATTTTTTTTAAGCAGTCTACAACTTCCTGCTGCAGCACCTGTTGCCTGTCTACGGTTAACTATATACCGCAAAATGAATTTTATGCCGTATCGCACAGCCCTAGTAGATGAGATAAATCGAATATTTAATTTTGTAATGAAATAAACGATACAGTCTAGAGTATTTACAGTTTAAAGTAAGCAGTGGGTAAGACGATTGAGCAAAAAAAAAAGGTAAAGAGGTGTAATATCGCACTTATACACATAGAATTGGGTAGGACAGCAAAGAGAGTTGATCGTAAAATGTGACCGTAAATGAGACATGATGCTGGTGAGGGTTCGACTTACCCAGATCGGACCTGGTGTTGGTGAACAGCTCGGCCGGGCAAAACCCGCAAAGGTAATACTTACAAACCTGCAACAAGTCAGAAAACACAATAAATAAATAGAACACTTTACAGAGGCGACAGGCAGCATGTGGCCATGCTCCCACAGTCAGGTCTACTGAACATACGTCTATATTCTAACGACACCGGTGAGCGCGATTTCTCGGTATTTATCGTGAGGTTTATTTTAATAAGAAATAAATCGGCTCGGATCTTCTCCACGCGACTAAATCATTTTATTAAACTCCGGATAACGCGGTGCGCTGCGTGGGAATAAACACGCCGCGTTAGCGGGCGGAGCGCTAACTTGCTAACTAGCCTAGCCTCGCCAACAAAGGGACGCGGCTCCGCAAGCGACCGGGCGTCCAGAAGCGGGATTTAAACCGCGGTCCGGACGTGGCGAGGCGCACGGCCGTCGAGGCGGAGGGAGCCGGGCGAGGAGACGCCGCGGACGAGGTCCATCCGGACGCCCCGGCCTGTTAGCATCGAGGCTAACTCACAGACTCGTGGTCCCAGCGGACGTTGCAGCGCTTCTCGTCCGGCGCCAGGTTGCGGTCCCGGCCCATCAGCTCGTCGAGCAACTGGGCTGCCGAAAGCATCGCGCCTGATGTCCGCACGTCTTCTCCCCCACAGCACCGAAGTCCCCGCGCAGGGGTCGCAGCGCTCCCGACGGCACCACAAAATGGCAGCGGCGCGACTGCGACGGTTCTTCCCCGGAGCGCGTTGCATTTCGGGAAGCGCGACCCCTGGCGGCTGGGAGGAACCGAAGCAAGGAGGTGATAATCGCTCCATTTTATTTTATATTATTATAATCAATTTAATAATAATCCAGTCTAATTGAATGTCTTATACAGAGAAATCTTTTAGTAATTCCAAGTTCAATTCCTCCACATGTTGTTCAGAGGCACACTGAGTGTGAATGATTATACCTCTGGATTCAAGACGCTTAATTGTCAGTTTCTTTAGTATTTTTAATTCAAGAGCTTAATTGGCCCCTGCACTTAATATAGCATGCAGAAAAACAGCAGCAGGAGATGTACACAATAAAACATTAACAGCACAGCGATAAAGAACAGAAATTCCTGATGGTGTCGGGTCAGAAACTCCTTCAATATTTAGTCATAAATTATTCGTGCATAAGTAGCAAAACATGCATTGCATTCTTGTATCCTTGAGAAAGTTGCGTTTTTAGGAAGCACAGTGGTGCAAAAATTCACAGTTCAATTCAGTTGTTTGTCTGCAGGTGGCGTACGGTCAATATAAACCGGGCCCTGTCCATGCGCCTGTTCTGTACACTGTGTACAAAGGCCATTACAGTCCATTTCCATAAGCTGCTTTATGATTATAAATGCACCGAAATGCATCTTTCACAAAATTGCATGATGGGCTATTTCCATTGAAATATAATATAATCTTTTTTTTTTTTTTTTCCAGAGCCTCCAGACCAGTAATTCCTGTGGTTGGGCTAGAAGAAGTCTGTAGTCGACGGAAATCGCGACGTGGACGGTAAATGGTCTCCGATTTCACAGCAGCCTAATCCTCGCCGAGCCTCCCGGAGAGCAAAACTCCAGAGTTCGTACGGGATTTTACCGTCCAGAACACACCTACAGCTCTGCAGGTCCCTCGGGATAATTCATGTAAATTTAATCTTCTGAGCTGAAGCAGCGCGCTGCGCTCCCTCTGGCTGTTCCAAAGCGTGTCAATCGGCCGCCTTTTTCCTGCCACTTTTGTTCGTCACGCAGCTTGTCCACCGCCTGGCGTCTCAGAACGGGGACGGGGTTCCTCCGGGCCCCCGAGTGGGTGTTTGGGATCCCGGCCGTGTCGCCGTCTCTGTGCCGCACGTGCGGCGCGCCTACGCCGCATGCACGCGGGCCTGCAGGCGCCCGGCAGGCTTTAATCTGGCCGGTCGTGACGGCCGCCGCCCTCACCTGGCCCTTCCTGCCACCACGGTACAGAAAGCGGCCGCGTCGGCGTCGTGCTGGAGAAGGCAACAATGGCCCCGACGGCGACTGGCATGCGCCGGGCCGCGGATAAAGCGCTGATTGTTTGCCGGCGTTTTCTCATCCCGTGAGCTCAGAGGCACGAGGTCAGGAGGTGTCAGGCCGAGAGATCCGGGAAGCCGCAGGCTCACGTAGCGATAATAACGGAACGTTCATATTCCACCGGCTCACCGAGACGGAGGACTGGAAATAGAAACTTCGCTGCCTGACAGGCACACGTGCAGCCAGCCACCCACCCACACACACACACACACACACACACACACACTCCCTCACAAGACAGGATGAAGGCGAGGAGATCATTACAAAGAGCCTGTGGTGATGGAGATGGACGCGCTCCACAGCAGCCCATGTCCACAGACCACGATACTAACTGCACGTGTGCGAGGTGGTGGCCTGGGGACCCCGGGGAGACTTTTGAAGGACACCCAGGCGTCGTTGAAGTGTTTCAGGATTAGCATCCAGACTACAGCATTTACATTTACAGCCCTTATCCAGAGCAGTGACAGGGACAGTCCCCCCGGAGACACTCAATGGTAGTACGTGGGGTTTACAGCGTCTGGCTCATAGGTGAGCGTGTCACCCACTAGGCAGTGCCCCCTGTTGGCCACACCGGCATTAACCCGTTTTTTCCTAAATGGAAGTGACCCGGTCCAGATCCGGAGGCCCAGCAGCACGTGTCCCACATCAGGCCTCGGTCGGCTGGGACACCACACGTTGGACGGCAGCTGCTCGGCGGAGCTTTAGGAAAGAAGGTGGGAGGTGGACAGAGTGGATCGGTTACATAAGCTGGAGCGCTTCCTGCGTTCCACGGCAGACAGTGGCGTGGGCGGAGAGTTTGATCCCATCGGGAACAGGTCGTTCGTGCCCTTCAAAGAGCGTGTCTCAAACATGCTCAGTTTCACGGTAAAGGTCACGAAAATCGCCACCGATCTTATTAAAATCGAACAGCATAGCGGCTGGTCCGTTCTGTTGTCCTTCCAGTTGTTTTTGTGTGACGGGTGGCATATTGCTAATTTGGAATCGGGCTTTTGGCTCGTTTTGGTGCTTAATGAACTGTGCTGATGCTGTTTGGCGTTTAATCAGCACCGTAGACCATGAACTACCTAGAATACAAAAGTCAAAATTTAGCCCGATCCCCGTGAGTTGCAATTTTGTCAAACCGTTACAAACTGCTTTGCTGCATTAATCTGGCTTCTTTACTCGTTTTGAACTAAAGCGGAGCGAATACACGCTGGAATTATGGGAGGACGCTGGGATCAGGCATTCGGATTTACATCTACATTTGCAGCATTTATCAGACGCCCTTATCCAGAGCGACTTACAATCAGTAGTTACAGGGACAGTCCCGCCCTGGAGACACTCAGGGTTAAGGGTCTTGCTCAGGGACACAATGGTAGGAAGTGGGATTTGAACCCGGGTCTTCTGCTTCATAGGCGAGTGTGTTACCACTAGGCTACCACCACCCTATTCGGATGAATTGCAAGCGTTATCGTGTTAACTTAAAAACGCAGGAACTGTGTAACCACGCAGGGAATCGCTGCTTTGTGAGCGGTGGGAAGTGTTTGTTCCTGTCCGAGCGGGGACAATGTGCTCCTGTCCTGGATTCCAGGGATGGACGGCTGCCAGGCTCCGGTCACGGCCCGGCGGGCCCCCGTCGGTGGCCCCAGGCTTGTTAGTCGGGGCACAATTATTTAAGCCTTCAGGCACAACCAGGTCCCTCCCGGACCTGCAGAGCACATGTCCGAGGTGAGAGATTAGGGCTCGGGGCAGAAGCTGGCGGGGGGATGGGTGGGCGGAGTCTGCTGTGGGGGGAGGAGCTGCTGTTGACAGATGCGCAAACTAATTTATTACAGATTTATTCCAACTTGCACTAGAATCCGGCGTGGTCCACGCGTCCTCCTCACGAGAGCATTCCGTTCAGGCTCAGGGAATCTGGAGAGATTCTGTGCCTTTCTTCACCTCCTCCATCCATCACGAAGCAGCATCTCTGCTATGCCATGGCCTCCGCGTAGCGGAGAAAACGGGGTGAAGGCAGGGACCTCGTCTGGACAGTGGCTGGAAAAAGCCTACCCTGACCTCCACTCTGATCCAATCCAAGTAAAAAAAAAAGATTAAGCATTCGTTTAACAAGCATTTAACCAGAAACATAACCGAAAGTCATAAACTGTCATGTAAGTTGAGAAAATGTAGGTTAATGGTGAGACTGTGGCCTCTGAGCCGCTTTGCCACCATCTGCCATGACAACGTCCTCCGGAAGTCCATTCTAATCACACACACTTGGACTGGACCTGAACTGGGACTCACAAACAACAACATAAAAGCATCACATTTCACAAAAATTACAATGATGAATTTTTTCCCTCCCTCTGATCTTCATGCTGCTTCCAAAATCTCTGCATGTCTAACAGACATCTCGTCTTGGATGGCAGCCCATCACCTCCAACTCAATCCCACCAAAACTGAACTAATATTCATTCCAGCAGATTCTTCACCACATCAGGATCTTGCTATTTACCTAGACAACTCGCAGCTCTCTCCTTCTACAACAGCCCACAACCTCGGAGTAACAATAGACAACCAACTCTCCTTCTCAACTCACATCAGCAACCTTTCCCGCTCATGTAGATTCCGTCTCTACAATATCAGACGAATCCGCCCTTATCTGTCAACCCAGGCCACCCAACTACTGGTTCAGTCCTTAGTAATCTCACGACTGGACTACTGCAACTCCCTTCTAGCTAGTCTACCACTATGTACCATCCGACCTCTACAACTACTACAAAATGCAGCAGCACGACTGATCTTCAACCTTCCCAAATTCTCCCACACCACCCCTCTGCTACGTTCCCTCCACCGGCTCCCAGTAGCTGCACGCATCAGGTTCAAAATACTGATGCTGGCCTACAAAGCCAAACATGGAGTAGCACCATCCTACCTCACAGCCCTTATTACACCCCGCACTGCACCTCGTATACTCCGAGCCTCCAGTACTGCTCGCCTGGTCCCTCCATCTCTGAAGGTAAAAGGAAGACGCTCATCTAGACTCTTCTCCGTCTTGGCCCCTCGGTGGTGGAATGAACTTCCAGCTCAGTCACTGAGTACTTTCAAACGGCAGCTTAACACCTTCCTCTTTAGAGAAAACCTTCTTGTCATGTGACTTAGGCAACTAGAACAGAGGTTGTATTCATAGTTGGGGTCCTTGTGAACCAGAACTGACCACTTCATCCATGGTAACATGGAAGCATGTTGTAAGTCGCTCTGGATCAGGCCGTATGGTAAATAACTTAAATGTAAATGTAAAATTTTGATTGTTAATGTAATGAAATGTCTGTAAACTTCACATAACGCAATAACCAATCGTATATTTTTTTTTATTAAAAGCATATACAATAGAATAAAAATAGCCTACACTAAAATGCTAAATGTAGGTACATGGTACATAATAAAAAAAATCCCTTCCTGTTCATTTTGGGGTTAAACTCGTTGGCCTGCTGCACGTGTGCAGTTGTGTTCCTCCTGCTCTGCCGGGTGACCTGGGGACCTCATTACTGTCATTCGGGGACCTGATCAAGCAAAGCAGCACAACGAGCCTGAAAAACAAACTCGTTGATAAATCATTACGATAGATAGAAACTGGGTCTGCTCCTGATTTATTAACAGAGTAAATCCTCTTATGGATACGTGTGGACTACAGTAAACATTCACAGCATTTACCAAACGCTCTTATCCAGAGCCACTTACAATCAGTAGTTACAGGGACAGTCCCCCCCCTGGAGACACTCAGGGTTAAGTGTGCTGCTCAGGGACACGATGGTAGTAAGTGGGGTTTGAACCTGGGTCTCCTGGTTCGTAGACAGGTGTGTTACTACCAGCCCCTTACTAAAGCCTATTATTTTTATTGTTATTGCTGTTGTTCTGAACACTGTTGCTTCTCTTTATAAACCCCCCGGAAACTGATCTCGTCTCGTTTCCGTTTAATTACTCGTTAGATGAAGGTGGCTGTAAATGCGACATTTCCACACCTTCCCCTGTAAAAAGACCAGGGAAAACTGGACAGAAAACTGGAGTTAAATTAACGGCATTAAACTAGTTTATCTTCCACAGACGCTTTTGTTCAGATCAGAGGTTTGAGCATGTTAGTATGAGATTGAAATATGGACCCTGCTCCGCTCTGACATGGTGACCCCGCATTGATCGCTCTTTATCAATAAAGTTTGTGAGTTAGAACGCAAAGCTCTCAGTGTGATGAAAGTGTAACTGTGGGGGCAGTCTGGGAAAGTGTGACCCGCCGCTCTGTACTTTCAACTGTGAACCTTCTAAGAACCTTTTTCCACCGCCGCAGCACTAATGGGGAAGAAGCGGCTTGTACGAACGATGTTCCGTTTTCCGCCTCAGATTGCCGATCGGCTCCTAATTATTCCTCCCCGAACAGCCCGGAGTAGACGTGTGACTTCCCAGCAAAAAAACATGCGCATAAATCTGAGGCATTCAAGTGCATGTAGGCCCATGCTCGGAAAAAAAAACAAAGACCTTGGACACCTGGGGGACACACAGGAGACATAACATGTTACGACGTTGGCCGTAGGCTCATCGTTATCAGGGGAACGTTATTATAACCTTGACGGAAGATAAAAATATGTCCAGGGGTCCCAGTTGAAGGCCCATACATGACGGCCCAGCTGCTGGCCTTGCTATTTCTGTGGTAGAAGCCTGGAGGGTAAGAAGTCCCAGGTTCAAACCCCATTTACTAATATTGTGTCCCTGAGCAAGACACTTAACCCTGAGTGTCTCCAGGGGGGACTGTCCTTGTAAAGACTGATTGTATGGCGCTCTGGATAAGAAATTTAAGTTAAATTGAGGAACAAAAATGATTAACAAAATCAATATATTAAATTTTTTCAATAAAAACAAGCTGATGTGCTATCTGAGAGAGACAAATTTATATGTACATCTGAGACTGTGCCATGGTTGAAGAGATTAATAGATTAGAAGATGAGTTTCCTTCACTAGTTTGCAGCTCAAACAATCACCAATATAGACAAACAAACAAACAAACAAACAAAACAATACCAAAAATAGACATACATACATATACATACAGATACTACACACAAAGAAAAATGTATATAAATTAAATACAAAAACGGACATGAACTGTATCACCCAGGAACAGAAGGGAAATTCTTACTCTTAACCAGACCGAGAAAAGGACCCCAAATCTTTTTAATTGCCTTAAGGGAACCCCTAAGTGAAATTCTTTTCCAGTTTAAAGAAATAAAGAACATCTCGAGTTTGGCTGGGAGGTTTAGAGGATTTCCCGTTCGTCCTAATGAATCTTCTCGGCCAGCGTGTCCCTTTGATGGGCAGACAGAGAAGGAGGTGAGGAGAAGACCCCAGACAACATGTCAAATATCTCAGTGCAGTACTGGGGTAAAGAAGGCCACAGCCAGAACATCTTAACCCTCTTCAACGTGCGGTTTTCGGCCCAGATGAAGAACTTTGGTTTAAGTGGTCTGCCGTGGCGACCCCCCCCCCCCCCTGCTAACACGTGTGTGGAGATGTGGCGTGGACGCACAATGCAGCGTCCTGCAGATGTTCGCTGCCGTTGCGCAGTCAGTCGCCACGGAAATCTGTACGGAGACAGAAGGCCCCGCCCACGCCGCCCGGCGCGGGCGCCCATTGGCCGCGGGGCCCGGGGTGGGCGGGGCCTCGCCTCCTTGCTGGCTGTCATCGGCGGCGTCCAGAGAACCGGGGAGACAATAGCGCGGCGAATTTCCCACGTTCATCACGTCCCCGTCTCTCTTTTTAAAAGGCCGCCGCGGACGTGGATGGAGTGACGGGACCACACGTCCTGAAAGGTGGGTGCTGGTCCTCTTTACGTCGGGTCGGTTCTACTGCGGCGTCGAGCGGGTCCCGACGCCGCAGAAATCACGTCACGTCTCGTTGTGATGAGGAGGAGGAGGATAAACGATCATTTCTCGCACGCGCAGGCAGCGGGGATCATGCATATGATCGGTTTTTCTTGCTCGATCGATATGTGCACCAGGCTGCTGGGGGTTGCTGTGGTGCTGGTGCTCCTGCTGGCAGGAAATTGTTGCCTCTATTGTTTGCAGGGTGAACTGCAGCCATAGAACCTGCAGAAGGTAAACAGCCGGCTGGCCGTGGTGTTGATTGGCAGGACTGGTGGCATGACCCTGCCCCCGAGCGGCTCTGACCGGGAGCGGCGGCTGGAGGCCTGGAGCCGGGTGTTCAGGGTGTCCTTCTCACCTGCTCTGTGAAGATGTCCACTCGGCGTGAGGTTCGCAGTGTGAAATGCAGACCCCCGTCTTACTCTGCTGATGTGTGGCTGCGGAGAAGATCTGAGAATAACGAACAACATTGGATCTAGAAACCCAGTCTTAAGAAGCAAAGGCCAGTGGAATCATGGGAAAACGATAACAGCACTAATCTACTTGATGGTGGTAGTAGCCTAGTGGGTAACACACTCGCCTGTGAACCAGAAGACCCAGGTTTAAATCCCACTTGCTACCATCGTGTCCCTGAGCAAGACACTTAACCCTGAGTGTCTCCAGGGGGGACTGTCCCTGTAACTACAGACTAAGTCGCTCTGGATAAGGGCGTCTGGTAAATGCTGTAAATGTAGATGATGGGTTGAGATAAATCAGCCTTCTGCAGCACAGCTGCCTGACCTCCCACGGTTGTGTGTGTGTGTGTGTGTGTGTGATGGAAACAGAAGGTCGGCCAATCCCAGGTCAGTTCCACCCAGGTTAAAAGCACCGGTTAAAAGGGCCTCGATGGGGACGGGGGACATGGGACGCCGCGACTCAGATCCAGCCTACTGGCTGCTGAGATGCAGATTAATGCAGGACCACAAACCAACAAAGAAGCACCGTTCTCAGTACAGCAGCAGGCGGCGAGCGCCTAATTACCGCGGCGCGGCCGCCCGCCCGCCACAATCTCCTTTCATCTGTGGCCACTTTGATATGACGCGAGCCGACGCTGCTGTGTGTGTGTGTGTGTGTGTGTGTGTGTGTGTGTGTGTGTGTGTACGGTTTGTATAATGCCGGGCTACCGCGGTCACAGTGCAGCAACAACATTCTCAAAAGCTGCCGGTAATGAACATCATCCGTGTTGGAAATAAAATGCCGACGGTTACTGAGGGCGGGGTCGGCTGGTAGCGGTGCAGTCCGTTTTTACACACACACACACACACACACGCTTTAAAATCCATCTTTTCCTTCATTTGTACCCTCCACACACACACACACACACACACACACACACGCGCGTGCGCACACTATATAGCGTGAGCAGGCTGTTGGTCACAGATGGCCTCGCGTATCTGGACGTGTGGCGTTTCCTGTCCCCTGTCAACGCGTCCTTATCCGTCCGAACGATAGGCGGCGGCCACTATTTACATGGAGCCGCGTAGAACACGTCCGCTCAACGCGAAACCACATGGTTCCAGACCCGTGTTCCGGTACAGATTCAGAACCTCTGACAGCCAGTGACATGAACATTTCAGCCGAGCTACACATGAACGTGTATGAAGAGTGTATTGGTGTTTATCCCGGTTAGTTGCGAGTGCCGGGGTGGCGGCATCTCTCGCTTTGTGGTTGTGTGCCGCCGCCGCCCCGTTCTGCATGTTTACTGGTGGAAACGAGGCTGCTGTTTGGGTGAAATGTTCATGTGTTTATGGTGGAGGGAAGTGGTGTCGTCCTCCGTGGTGCTGGTGGCAGGAGACGTGAGGTTTTTATCGTGTTATATAAGCGCTTATTTGCCTGGGAATCTTCCAGTAATTGTTACTTTGGGAGGCGGGAAAAAAAAAATCCCAACCTGACACAGTCCCCGCACTCCGACCCCCGACCCCCAGCTCTCCAAGTGACAACTGCTGACCTCTCTGTCCCCGCAGGGTCAGCGCACACTGCAGTTGCCACCGCTGCTCCTGACCTCTCCCAGCGCAAGAATGAGCTCCTCGCCCCACGTGTCCCACGCCTCCATCGACATCCTGGAGGAGCTGCAGCTCATCGCGGCCCAGAACCTGGAGAAGCTGGAGATCAACAAATACTACGAGGTCATCCGCGAGCTGGGCAAAGGGACGTATGGGAAGGTGGACCTGGTCATCCACAAGATCAGAGGTATGATGGTGGCTCCTCCGTTTCTTGCTTGTCTGTAAGTGACGTTTCCTGCTGACGGGAGAACGTCCAGAACATTTTGTTTGCTGCTCAGTGGATCGTTCCACAGAGTGATCGTTCCTGCTCAGATGTCGGAAGGTCAAATGCCAAAATCCCTGCCATCTGCCTGCTTCAGGCCACCCGCTTCAGCTTCTTGCGTTGTGCCGAGTAATGATATTCTGAAGAACCCACTGTTCAGTCCTTCTTTTAAAAAACCAGGACTGGCGGAACGCACCATCTGCTGCGTTTGTCGCCATTGCAACAAATCCTCCGTCTCCGTGTTCTGTCCTCTCTGCAGAAGGACAAAGCGGCGGGCATCTGCTGGCCGAGTCGAGTTTACGGCCGCATCGCGTGGCGTAATGGCCCGTGGTGTTACTAGGAGAGGCCTATTTGTAGCACCTTGGGAATGGCGTGCCGCGTAACCGCTCACTTACGTTAGCGTGATTAATTTGGCGGCAGCTTCATCAGCCCGCGCCGTTATTAAGTGTCCCGGCTAACGGGCGATGTAAGAGCCTGGGCGGAGACCGTCCAGGAATCCACAAAGTTGCCATACAGAAGCAATTGTGTTGCAATTATGGAATCATGAGATGAATATGATTATGTATTATGGAACCATGAGAAGAATATGATTATGTATTATGGAACCATGAGAAGAATATGATTATGTATTATGGAACCATGAGAAGAATATGATTATGTATTATGGAACCATGAGAAGAATATGATTATGTATTATGGAACCATGAGAAGATTATGTAATGCACTGTGGTTAAAGTGTAACTTCAGGGACTGTATGATGTTACCCAGAGCACTTCCACCAACGCCGTTGTAGTTACGAGAGAGTGGCGTATAACACAGCAGGACGGAGACGGCCGAGGTCCGCTGGGCACTGTCTGCTCCACCGATGAGGCTCGCAGTGGCATCTCAGCCCGTCTGGTCACCGCAGACTCCGTCCTCGCTGCTCCTGGCTCGTCCCACCTCCTTCCCGTCCTCTGCCGCTGGCTTCTGGCGCAAGACGGAACGTCCCCAGGCTCTCACAGCCTTTACATTATAAATGAAGCCGGAGGATTTATGGGCCGAGGTTGGAGTAAAGCAGATGTTTAAAAAAACAGAGGGAGCGGAAGCTTGTGTCAAATGGTCCACATTCTGCAGGGAATTAACTTGTCAAAATGTCTGTTTTTAATATTTAATATCCATTTCCCTCAATGAGTAGGAGTTGGTAAAGGGCGTATTAACAACTGACAGCAAGCGTTTCTTGGTCCTCCAGGCACCAAAATGGCCCTGAAGTTCCTGCGGAAGAAAACCACCAAGCTGAAGAGCTTCCTGAGGGAGTACAGCATCTCGCTCTACCTCTCGCCCTGTCCCTTCATCATCAACATGTACGGCATCGCCTTCGAGACGGACGAGTACTACATCTTCGCTCAGGAGTACGCCCTGGCCGGGGACCTCTTCGACATCATTCCTCCCCAGGTGTGTGGAGCTCCTCGCCTGTCCTGGGCCCCAAGGACTGGGCGCGGTCACCTTAGATGAACTAGAACGTCCAGAACCAGACGCTGAGCAAACACTAATCCGTAAATATGCAACTGCTGAAGCACAATTAAAATGGCTGGAGCAGCATGTTTAAAAGCAGGTGGCTGCGTCAAATATCCACCCACCAGGCTATTCTATAAGGGGCAGTGGTGGCCTAGCGGTTAAGGAAGGTTGCCGGTTCGAATCCCGATCCGCCAAGGTGCCACCGAGCAAAGCACCGTCCCCACACACTGCTCCCTGGGCGCCTGTCATGGTGCCCACTGCTCACTCAGGGTGATGGTTAAATGCAGAGGACACGTTTCACTGTGTGCACCGTGTGCTGTGCCGCGTCATGTGTATCACATGTGACAATCGTTTCACTTTATTATTATTTATTATTCGGAACCAGCGCGAGGTTCTAGATGAAGTTCATGTGGAACCCTTGTTTTTGGATTTTGACGGTTTGCCGCGTGGTTGGTTGTTTTCATGCTGACCTGCTGCGCTTCCGTAGGTGGGCCTTCCGGAGGGCGTGGCCAAGCGCTGCGTCCATCAGGTGGCCATCGCGCTGGACTACCTGCACTGCAAGAAGCTGGTGCACCGGGACATCAAGCCGGAGAACATCCTCATCTTCGACAAGGAGTGCCGCAAGGTGAAGCTGTCGGACTTCGGCATGACGCGGCGGGCCGGGTCGCCCGTCAAGCGCGTGAGCGGCACCATCCCGTACACCGCGCCGGAGCTGTGCGACGCGTCGCGGCACGAGGGCTTCTGCGTGGACTACAGCACGGACGTCTGGGCCTTCGGCGTGCTCCTCTTCTGCATGCTCACCGGGAACTTCCCGTGGGAGAAGGCCCTGCCCTCCGACGCCTTCTACGAGGAGTTCGTGCGGTGGCAGCGCCGGCGCTCCAGCAACGTTCCTTCACAGTGGCGCCGCTTCACCGCCGAGGCGCTGCGCATGTTCCGCCGGCTGCTCTCCATCGAGCAGGACCGCCGCTGCTCCGTCAAGGAGGTCTTCAGCTACTTCAACAACTGCTGGATGCTGGACACGGAGAACGGCAACGCGGCCGCCGGCCCCCCGGCGCCGAGCGGCAGCGGCGGCCACCAGGCCGAGCTCAGCGCCTCGTCGTCGTCGGAGGACGAGCTGGTGGACCGGCTGAAGCAGCAGACCCTGTCGCCCGCGGCGGAGCCGGTGGCCCACTACTCCTCCGTGTCCACCAGCAGCTCGTCCTCCTCCACCGGCGGCTACGAGCGCGCCGGCCGCGACAGCGGGAGCAGCGGCCGAATCCTGGTGGCCACGCCCATCGAGATCTGCGTCTAGAGGCCGCGGACCTCTGTTCTCACGAGAGTTTTAGCACACGCACACACACACACACACACACACACACCCATATACACCCACACACACACCCATATACACACACACACACACCCATATACACACACACCCATATACACACGAGTTGTTGCTAAAACAGTGAATACTAACGTTAACGCGGGAGAAGGACTGGAGGGGCGTCGCCTTGTGGTGTTTTCCAACCAAAATTCCTAATGATGGCTGTCGGAGGGAAGACAATCAGAACCCGCCGAGCGACTGTGGGCGAGGCCACACCGGAACCGGCGCGTTCCGTCCGTAAAGCAATACGTTCCAGCGACATTGTGCAAAAAATACATACTCATCAGTGGTGGAAAAGCGGCAGTCTGAGGGAACGTTAACTGCGCAGCGTGGACAGGGGCAAACTGAATTATTTATTTCACCTTTTAAAAATGTTCATTTTGTATTGCTGCGCTGGTTCTTTCATTTTGATACTTGAACGCCGCTGTTGTTTAAAATGATATAAACTCTGTTCGTAACACAGGAGACGTGGAACATACGCCACCCACATCTTCTGGGGGAAGTTCTCCGGTTCCTTCCGGCTCTTCTTTTGGACCAGATTTATTCTGCGTGGCAGTGAGGTTGTTCTTCTTCACCCCCCTCAGGTGTGCGACCGAGAAAGGAAATCTGATCGTACCCCAAGTTCCTTTTTTTTCCCTCAGCTGATTTCACGTGACAAATGTAGCCCGTCACCCCAAATCAAATTCCCCGTGTTCCATGAGCTTTCTCCCGAAAGCAACGTGTCAAACTAATACGAATTCCTCAACCACGTTGTTCTTTATGGACGAGCAAGGAGGAGCGTTCAGGACGCACCTCCTGGATTTGGACCGATTGGTAAAACCAGTTGCATCTGAACGTTGGTCCCCGTTTTAGCGTCTCCCTGGATGATTGACAGGAAGCCATGCTTCCGCTTCTCGGCTCAACGCCCGGACTCATTTGCCGTTTGAAGGTGAACCGTTTGTGTAGCTGTATGAAAGGGCATTTTGGAAATTGCATGGATACATAAAAAAAAAGATGAAACGCAAGCGTCACGAATTCCGCCGCTGTGCAGACAGCCGTGCTGTGATATTTTGCTGTTGCACAATTTTAGACGATTTGATATTGGAGAAAAGCAGATTTGGTAGACGGTGTGCTATCCTCGTGACTTGTATTGCAGGTTGAGAGCATGTAGGAGGCGCTTGCGATACTGTGTGGAACGGCTGCTGCTTGGACATTTAAGGTGGCCCCTGAATGTTCCACCCTGTGGGAAGACCTGAAAAACGGAAGCCATCACACCCCCTGAATACAGACTGAGAAGACCTCCGTATTCGCTGTATCCTCCCGAGACGCCTGCATGACTTGATGTCTATCTGGAAAAGACACTGTAGAAAACGACTGCATATCCGTTTTTCTTTTCTTGGAGTAGTAGATGTCCTCATGGCACTGTAAAAGCTGGTATTTATTACTTTGTACGCAGAAGCGTAAAAGACCTCAATAGACCCTTTTTTTTTTTTTGGTTGTTATTTAACTGTCTGGCTGTTAACATTTGTGGAGTTAGAACCCCACCAGGTACACTGCTCATGGAAGGAAACTGCACTTTGACGTTCTTCAACCCGACCTCAGAAGCAGACTGTGTATCATGAAGAGTAGTCATCGCATAAAAAAAAATTAAAATAAAAATACGTGGGGGGGGGGCAGATGTAGAAAACGTTTCATGCTGTACTGTGTTATTAGTAATGTTATGAGACCTCCTTGTCTTTCTGTAACGTGACACCTTGATGCATTCTGTCCTGTGCTGTCGTGTGGTGGAGCTTTAGTCTGTAGAAAAGCGTATCGCTAGAACTCATGTCTAACGCGGACCATCTGACGGCAAACTGTTCTCCCGAAGACTTCCCCCCCCTCTCCTCTCATTAAAGATTCAATAAAGCTAACGGAAGCGCCGCCTGCGCGTCTCCTGTCCCTTTGAAGTGTGAATGGGAAGAAAGAGAGTTCGGGGCCACCGCCTGGCGGCTTATTGCATCACACTAGACTAGAGTCCATAATAAAATGCCATCATGTTCATCATGAGCATTGTGGATAGTGGCCAGTGACCCTTCAACCAGCCGAAACACCCCCACGTCCCGCCTCTTCTCACCTCTCTCCACTGGCTCCCGGTAGCTGCTCACATCCAGTTTAAATCCTTGATGCTGCCTACAGGGCTGTAAATGGAAGTTCTCCCTCTTACACCAACACACTACTAGCCAGATACACTCCTGCACGCCCTCTCAGATCTGCACACGAAACAAGACTAAAAATTCCCTCTTCACGGGGTCTCAGGTCCCAATCCACTCTGTTCTCCTATGTTGTCCCTGGCTGGTGGGACAACTTGGCTAGTCGAATGGAGCAGGACGAGACCTCCACCACCTTTAAGAAGCAGCTGAAAACACACTTGTTCAAAAAGTATTTCAGACGAATCCAACACACACAATCACAAAAAAAATTGTCCAGCACTTAACAATTCTCTAGCATATCGGTCTTATCGGGGCTCTTAGTTGTTAAATCTATAGAAACTGAATGAGAGTTGCTGGTGTCGTCCTCTTGTTAGTCGCTTTGGATAAAAGCGTCCGATGAGTAAACTAAAGTAACCAAACTGAGGAGTACGAGTTGGGATGTGTTCTGCTAGTGAAAGTGCTGCGGAAGGAGGTCAATATGATCTTTGTTTTTTGGTAATTTTTCTAACGTAGCGACCAGCCTTTTCCACTTGGGATTCATTGGGCTTCAAACACAAAAAGAAGATCTGGTTCAAACAGAAGACACAGGTCGCGCTCTGAAGATGCACCAATAGCCAACGCAGAGGCGGCTATTACAAACCGGAGTCTCCTTCAGGAACCAGTGGAGCAGACAAAGCGTGGAACGTTACAGGAGATGACTTCACGCGGCCTCCGGCAGTTAGAACATTTCACTCCGGTAATAACGAGAGAACTCCACTGTCGGGGCACAGCGGGAGTCGATGAAGGGAGGACCGCGCCAAGGACGAGGTTATTACCATCAGCAGAGCACCAACGGAGCGCAGGATAGGACCATCTGCCTGGAGGACCTCGGCTTTACCCCGAAGACCTGGTGTCCACGGCGCAGTTTTGAACAGGGACGATAATAAGCCCGTCAAGACGTCCTGATGGCAGGCGTGAAGTGGCCCGGGGCATCAGCACCATAAACGGGAGGACCTTGCATAAACCTCCCGTCTCGTCCTGCATCGGTTCGCAGACAAACGGCAACGATTAGTCATCTCAGCCTGCAGAGAAGTGCCGCTTCAGGAGCGGAACTGGGACACTTGCTTACAGCAAAATACGCCGTTTCTGGCTTAAACACCACGATGGCCTTTACTTACACAGATATAACCGGATTCGTAGCATCATTTTGACCCGCTGTACGAAGTCTGGCCCGCGAGATCACATGATATACATTTATTATATGAACAATTAATATAGGTGGTAGTAGCCTAGTGGGTAACACACTCGCCTATGAACCAGAAGACCCAGGTTCGAATCCCACTTACTACCATCGTGTCCCTGAGCAGGACACTTAACCTTAAATTGCTCCAGGGGGGGACTGTCCCTGTAATACTGATTGTAAGTCGCTCTGGATAAGGGCGTCTGATAAATGCTGTAAATGTAAATATATACTGACAAACTCCACACAAACTCCAGATCCCATAATGCAGTTTGGCACCCCCCATGGTCATTTATCCCAAAATACGATAATTTAACCCTGATACCAGATCATGGGCCACATTTGGTCGATACAGCATATGAGGAGCGTCCCACAGGAAATCCAGTCATCAGGGATGATGGAACGTAGTTGTTTGGGATGAGAGGTCGGACATCAACATGGTAGCTCCTGAGCGCAAGGCGCTCCGGATGATGGCGGCTGGAGGAACTGTTTCGCACCCAGATGGTGAACTGTAATGATGCTTTTATAAAAGGGAGAGGACCTGTGGGCACGATTGGTAGCTGCTTCACGTAACCCGCTTCATTTTGCAAGCAGTCTGGCAAGAAACAATAATGCACCAAAAACCAAGACTACACGCACAATTCTTCCAGAAATACCAGCAAACTAAAACTTTTATTTTGCCATTCGTCAGATGGTTTAGACAATTTTTAGACCATAATTTTTCCTATTGTGTATATTTCCGCTGAAATATCAGCCCATGGAACCGACGTGGTTTTGAGAAAAGAACTCTGGCATCACGTTTATTTCAAATATTTACCGTCGCTGTTCGAACGAAGAGAAAAAACGCAGGTGACGAACCACAAGGAACATCTGGTGCCATCGCTCCCAGCCACTTTCCGCACGAGAACCCTTCTAATGAAGGCAAAATGAACTCTATTCCACCCTTTCTTTAAGAAAGAAGAAGGGAAAAGAGCGCGATAAATACCAGCTGTTTCTCCATCCCTCCGGAGGCGGAGCGCTATTTTAACACCCCGAGACGTGCTATTCTGAGGCTCGCCGAGAGGTGGGGCCAACAAGGCGGGCCCGGGGCAGAACCCATCTCGCCGCTCACCGGGAACTCCACGGCACCAGCTTGTGTCTTGTATGACGAGAGGCCTCCACTTTAAAAGCGTTTATTGAAACAGAACCAGACAGGCTGCGCACGGCGTTCGGTGAAGTGGCCGTCTCGGTCACCCCGTTCCTGACATCGGGGAGGTGCAGCACCCAGCGGACGTTTGCCAACGTACAGCGTGAATTTTACATTAATAAATAAGAACATTCTTATAATAGACAAGTCAAAATAAATAAATGGTCAAACTGATAGTGCATGAGGTGGCAGCACATGGAGAATCTGCACAGGCGGTGCTTCACTCGGGGCACCCAGGTTTATAGAAAAATGTTAAAAATAAAGGGGTGCTGCTCGAATGTTTATAAAATTATGCTGTATATAAAAAAAAAAAAAAAAAAAAAGATCTAATTTGAGTGCCAGAGACATGGCCCAAACCAACAGACACAGCTGTTTAAAGTGTTCGCAGCTCCAGCATCTTCAAAATGGCCTCTGAAACGGATTTGCAGGGGGGAATGTGTGGCGGCAGAACGGAGGGGGGGAATAAATGCTTACGGAAAATGTAAACACTCTCTAGTAATAAAAATGTAAACATGTGAAGGAACCGGTCCAGACGGGGAGTCCTCTTCTCCGGGGAACAGGTGCCGGGTCTGTCAGCAGCAGGGCTCGGCTGTAGGCGAGAAAAATCATTTCAAGATCAGGTTCTCGGGGACCCTGCGACCTGGTGTTGGAACTCGCCTGAAACACTTGGGTGGTAAATTATAGTGTACATGTGAATAAAAACAATGTCTGGTGAAGACATAATTTGCTTAATCCGCTTACATAAGACTGCACTGATTTAAGGATTTAGGGAGATATTAATAACTGCTGGCAAACGAATAAAAGGATTATTCATTTTTATATATAAACAGCCCCCTTTTTATATATATATATATATATATATATATATATATATATATATATATATATATATATATATATATATATATATATATAGTAGTTTAGTAAAAAAGGATGACAGATTAATCTGTACCAATATTTAAAAATATAATGACACTCGACTGATAAACCAGGCATATGCTAAATGTTTTAAATGGACGAGGTGTTCAAAGTTGTACAAAAACGCAAAGTCCCACAGGAAAACAAGGGGGAAAAAAACCCACCTTGACCAGCAGCCTGTTTCAGCTTCATCCGTCCCCCTTTAAAGGATTTACTCTGATAAAGGACAGGAGAGCAGGAGAGATTAACGACAGAGTTGATCCAGCGTTCTTTTCCACAGAAAAAAAAAAAAAAGACTAATAAAAACAAATCAATCCAATCCACATTAAAAAAAGATTTTCTGTTTGCTAATACAATGCATTATTATTATGAATACCATAATCATTAAAATACTTTAACATCTGAGAACCTTAGGAAGACGTACCTTGTGCTTGGAACACCGCATTGAAAAGTTCTCTTCATTCATGGAACAGTCTGCAAAAAAAAAAAATAAATAAAAAATGAAAAATGTATAAAAATAATAAGCACCAGGGTACCAGGACACGCCCTGATTCGGCTGGAGCCCTGACCGGATCAATAAACACCTCAGAGCAACGCTGCCGTGTGGGAGACACGTACAAGTAGAACGTTGTCAACGCCTTATCGCAACAACCTCGCGATTTAGCATAATAAATCAGTCAAATATTGCAGAATTTTACAATGATAAAGGTGACATCATTTCTTTACCCACCATGTCTGCAAAATAGGGAATAACCAGCGTAATTAAAGGTCTAAGTTCAGAGGCTCTCGTCGGTGTTGGGCGAGCCGCACTCACCAGACTGCAGGGCGCAGGCGTAGTGGTATTTACTGTGGCATCCTTTAAAGAAGCAGCCCAGCGTGGCGCCCGCTCGGTGGCACCCCGTACACGCCTACAAGAGAACGCCGGTGATTACGTACTCAGTACGGGAGAGACGTGGGGACACGGCCTCCGTTTCACACTTACGGTTTCCCGGCCGAGCCGAACGGCTTCCTCCAGCCCGTACAGCCTTCCTTTAACCAGGAAGACCCCCGTACTCCAAACGCCGCAGTCCTCGTGGACCCAGCGCTCCGAGCCGCGGGCCGGCCACGCCCCGTTCACACCGGCCGCCGGGCCCTTACTCGGGTAGTACGGGCCGTGGAGGTCCCCCAGTCCCCTGGAGTTGGCCGAGCAGCCGCACAGGCAGCAGACCTGGGCGTCCTGGGCGTCGCTTTCCGCGGCCACGCGCCCCAGCCGGTGGCAGGTGGTCCCGGGGACCGCGCCCGTGACGGCGGCGGGGCGGGTCCGCCGCCGGCCCTTCTTCAGCCGCTCCTCCTCCTCGTCGTGGAAGTTGACCACGGTGCAGTCGGGGAAGTCCCTCAGCTCCACGTGGACGTACGGCGTGAAGGCGTCGGCGCGGCCGTCCCGCTTGTCCTCGCGGCAGCTGGCGTACTTCAGCTTGATTTCCGGCTCCTGGGGCGGGAAGATGGAGGACGAGCCGGACTGCCGGAGCCTCTTCCGCCTGCGCTTGGCGGCGGCTTTGCCGGGCGAGGCCTTCGCCTGCTTGGCCCGGGGTCGCCTCTTCGCCGTTGTCCCTGGTGGCTGCTTCGCACGGCGGCCATTTTCCGTATCTGAGGTAGAAAGTTGGCTTTTTACCGGCGAGGAGTCCCGCCGCTCCGGGTCGGTCTCGGTTAGTGCCGGCTGCCGGCTCTGTTGGCTCCTCCCACTGTGGACGTTGGTAACTGGGACCTCGACGACGTCGCTGTCGTCACTGGAGATGCTCTCTGCATAAAGGGGACACGGGACGGCTGTGGCTCGGTCGTGATCGGGAGACACGTTCTCGCGGTCCCCGGGCGAGGCGGTGACTGGACGAGCGGGCTCCTCTGCCAGGGCGCTTTTCGAGTGCGTGGAACTTGACACGAGGACGTAACGCCTGTCGTGGACGAGCGTCCCCTCACCTGGCTCTTGTCCCCGTGAAAGGACATCGGTGCCCGACCCGTTCTGGGCGGCGGTCCAGCCGGTGCCTCCTGTGTCAGAGTCACCGCTCGCTTGATTTGTGTTCTGCAAAGTCTGACTGAAGCCACCTAGAGCGGACACCCTGGCTTTTAAACGTCCCGCGGGCGAAGCGGTCTCCGAACGATGGGCCGTGCCGGGCACCACGAATTTACCTATTTTGACGGAGCAGCCGCGGCTGGGGGGCGGCACGTGGCCATTCAGCTGGTGGCGTGGACTCAGGCCGCACGAGAACCTCAGAGCCGCGTGCGTCTCCGGCGGTGGAATGAGAGCGTCCGGCCGCAGGTCGGCGAAGCCCGGCGTCCGGCCGTCCGATTCGGCGTTGAAGGCGTACCAGCTGGGCTTCTTCACCAGGTTCAGCGCCTCGGCAGAACTCTGGTTCCGGTGGCTCTTCTTGCAGCTCAGCGAGAGGTCCAAGGCCGCGGGAATGCTGTCCTGTATCGCCATCATCTTGGTGTGGTTCAGAGGTTCCATTTCTGAAAACCAACAACGCCACAGATTACATTACAGAAGAAGCGCGTCCCCCAAACCAGTAAAATGGATTACGGGTGTCCTCATTAATTAAGTGCATGGTGCACACAGTGAAATTTGTCCTCTGTATTTAATGCATATCAGGGGAGCAGTGTGAGGGGACGGTGCTTTGCTCAGTGGCACCTTGGCGGATCGGGATTCGAACCGGCAACCTTCTGATTACGGGGCCGCTTCCTTAACCGCTAGGCCACCACTGCCCCTGTCGATACGGATAAATCACCGCGCTGGTAGTCGGCGCCCCAGAGCGCTTTGGCATCATTTAGACACCAGGTTTACGTCTTTTCGCGTCGAGACGGTACACCTGGACCAGGTGTGGATCTTGGGGGTTTATTGTCAGGTCAAATATCCCAGCATGCATTTCACTCAAAGGCTGCCAGCCAGTAACTGTTATAAACAAAAAAAAATGTAATTTAACTGAACTGAGATATTTCACAACACATCCTCTGAAAAAAATGGTCGAAATTTGGTAGCCACAAAATAACTAAAGTGAATAAATCTTTGTCTCGCAGACAACTGGTGTTAATTTATTTTACAGTTAAGGGGATGTGCGTGAAAAACTCAAACCAGCAACAGATAGTGAATCCACTGAAAAAGTTGAGATTCAGTAAAACTCCGGAGTTGCAGCTACTGACCGAACAGGAACGGAGAGAAAGTGGGAGCATCCCTGGCCGCCACCTTCCTTGGACTCTCCCTTTAAAGGACTTTAATTGGCACGAATGTCGCCGGTCGCGTCAGCCCGACCACCGAGCGGAGCCGATACGAGTTCCGGAGCCGAGAGGCGAGCGGCGGGCCGCCTGACAGCCTGTCCGAGCCGCGCTAACGCCGCACAGGCGCCTGGCCGCGCCGCTAACAATGCGTTAGCATGCTAGCAGGCTAGCCGAGTTCCAGAGGCGAGCGGCGGGCCGCCTGACAGCCTGTCCGAGCCGCGCCGACGCCGCTAACAATACGTTAGCATGCTAGCAGGCTAGCCGAAGAGTGCGCTGGCCGCCACACGTACCCCGAAAAGTCCGGATTAAAATGAAAACGGGCGTCGAGTCTCGGCCGCAGGTCGATCCCGAGGGCGTCTCACACCGCCGAAGGCACATTTGACACTCGGTTCACAACCAGACGCGTGTGGAGGCGGCTAGCGGCTAACGACTCGCCCATTGTGACGCGCCGCCGCGACTCCGACTGGCCGCGGTGCATCCTGGGAGGAGAAGGCTCCGGCTGGACCTGCGTCCCACGTTTCTGGTTTTAATACTAAAATGGCAAACTAAACTTAATCACATGCTTTTCTTACATTTAGGGTTTTTACCAGACGCCCTAATCCAGAGCGACTTACAATCAGTAGTTACAGGGACAGTTAACTCAGGGTTAAGTGTCTTGCTCAGGGACATGATGGTAGTAAGTGGGATTTGAACCTAGGTCTTCTGGTTCAAAGGCGAGTGTGTCACCCGCTAGGCTACTACCGCCCTCTATACCACCTAGTTACCCGCTAGGCTACTACCGCCCTCTATACCGCCTAGTTACCCGCTAGGCTACTACCGCCCTCTATACCACCTAGTCACCCGCTAGGCTACTACCGTCCTCTATACCACCTAGTCACCCGCTAGGTTACTACCGCCCTCTATACCACCTAGTCACCCGCTAGGCTACTACCCCCCTCTATACCACCTAGTCACCCGCTAGGCTACTACCACCCTCTATACCACCTAGTTACCCGCTAGGCTACTACCACCCTCTTTACCACCTAGTTACCCGCTAGGCTACTACCCCCCTCTATACCACCTAGTCACCCGCTAGGCTACTACCACCCTCTATACCACCTAGTTACCCGCTATGCTACTACCCCCCTCTATACCACCTAGTCACCCGCTAGGCTACTACCCCCCTCTATACCACCTAGTCACCCGCTAGGCTACTACCGCCCTCTATACCACCTAGCTACCCACTAGGCTACTACCGCCCTCTATACCACCTAGTTACCCACTAGGCTACTACCCCCCTCTATACCACCTAGTCACCCGCTAGGCTACTACCGCCCTCTATACCACCTAGCTACCCACTAGGCTACTACCGCCCTCTATACCACCTAGCTACCCACTAGGCTAGTACCGCCCTCTATACCACCTAGTCACCCGCTAGGCTACTACCCCCCTCTATACCACCTAGTTACCCGCTAGGCTACTATCGCCCTCTTCATGTTTTCTTTGTATTAGGAACAAAAAAATAAAATAAATAAAAGTCCAGCAGATTGACTGTTGGTTTAAGGATTTGTACCACTGCTAATTATGGTCATGAGAACATGTCTCTTTATTAGTGTCATTTCCACCACTGTTAAATTAAAGTGGCACAGGATATGAAAAGCATTTAGTCTAGATGGAAACATGTCTATTATTTTGGTAGTAAGCGTTTCCAGAATGACGCACAGACAAAAAAAAAAATGTACACACATCTGGGGACACTTAAACATTTCAGTTGGCATTTAAACCATTTAAAGTGATTCTTTAGGCCGTTTCTTAAGAACCGCTATGGTTTAGTCGTGCCTTCTTCAGAATTACCTTCCCGAGTTCTCACCCACACAAATGTTGTGAAATTTCCATTCGGTTGAATTCATTAATCATTAGAAGATTATTAAAAGCTAGTTGTCTGGTGGAAAAAAAAAAAACCTATGATGTTGGACTTTCACTTGAGAAATGAGCTAATTAGATTTTGATGGTCAAAAGGTCAAGGTCACCCAACGGTTGATTACGGTATCGGGGCGTTTCCCCGAAACTGACAGGGTCGCGGACTAAAACTGGGCAAAAGCAAAAGCCTACAAATGCCTGTTGCCCATGGAAACGCAGTAAACAAGACACAAAATGGCCATCCCACGTGTTGTAATACAAGCAAGTACAAAACAAGATCCATTTTATATAATTTGCATAGAAACCATGAATCTTTTCAGTTTGTATAATAAGAGCATGTTTTCTACTTTTAAACGCCGCTTGTGCTTTGTGACTCGTATCGACGTTAAAATGCTATAAAATTTTGTCTGGTATGCCACGTGCATCACATTTCTTCAAACGCCCTCTGCAGCCTCGCCCAGGGCCCGGTACGCCAGCCTCAGGTGCTCGCGGAGCTCCGCCCTGCTGGAGCACAGCTGCGCTCGGACGTCCCTGTGTGCCTCACAAGCGGCTCGCTTGTCCTTCAGAGGGACGGGAGGAAAGAAGAAAAGCGGTTCAGGACGTAAATCAGCATTCAGCGCGCGCGCGCATGACTCAGCAGCAGCAGCAGCCGCAGCAGCAGCAGCAGCGCAGCCGCAGCCGCCACTCACCCTCTGGGCGGCCTGCAGCTCGTCCCTGAGGGAGCAGATTTCCTGCTTCAGGCGCTGCACCTCGGATCTGAACGGCGGGCAGATAACGGACGATCACCAGTCGGGGGAGAAACGCGGAAACTTGTAGTCACGGTGACATCTAGTGGCTGCAAAATTACCCATCAGTACACATTTTTATGTATAAAAAATAATTACACTCATGCATGGAATTCCTGAGTCAGGTGACACGATATACATCTTCATGACTTCTTACTGTCATATATATCTAATCGAAATGGGAATATGTATTAATTTCTGTCGGAATACTAACCTCCAACCCACACAGGCTCTTTTGTTGAGTGTTTGGCGGGGCGGATCGATGCAGGATCTCAACACCGACTCCACTACTCAGCTCCTAAGAACAAGGGGGAGGGGCTTGTCAGGAATACTGGAGGTGAATCTCGCATTACACACTTTCTGGCCCTCGGCGCGGCGTTTTTTTTGTTACCTGATGGCGGGCGCGAATCTCCCGATTCTCCCGCTGGCACTGCTGCAGGGCGCGTCGCTCTGCCTCCAGGGCCTGTGCCAGGTGGGCGCTCTCCAGGCACTTCAGAGAGTACTGCTGGGACAGAACGTCCATCTCGCGCCGCGACGCTGCCAGCTCCTCACTCGTACACACAAAAGTGGGGGGGCGGAATATTATTACGGCCAGGCACAGACTCGCCAGGCCGTAACGTGTTACAAAGACCTACCTGCACTGCTTCCTGCGGTCCTCCAGGTCCTCATCTCCCACGTGCTGCAGAAGCCTCTGCAGCTCCCTCTGGTGTTCTCTCTTCAGGGCTTCTAATGCTGAACAAATTTTCAAATTTTGAAAATCATTCAAATTTTAATTTCTAGCTGGTCTACCTCTATGTACCATCCGACCTCTACAACTCATACAAAATGCAGCAGCACAACTGATCTTCAACCTTCCCAAGTTCTCCACACCGCCCCTCTGCTACGTTCCCTCCACCGGCTCCCAGTAGCTGCACGCATCAGGTTCAAAATACTGATGCTGGCCAACAAAGCCAAACATGGAGTAGCACCATCCTACCTCACAGCCCTTATTACACCTCGCACTGCACCTCGTATACTCCGAGCCTCCAGTACTGCTCGCCTGGTCCCTCCATCTCTGAAGGTAAAAGGAAGACGCTCATCTAGACTCTTCTCCATCTTGGCCCCTCAGTGGTGGAATGAACTTCCAGCTCAGTCACTGAGCACCTTCACACGGCAGCTCAACACCTTCCTCTTTAGAGAAGATTTAGATGAACTTGTAACCTTTTTATCATCTGACGTCTGTATAGAATCTACAACAGAGTGAATAAAAAGATTGTATTCATAGTTGGGGGTCCTAGTGAACCGGAATTGATCTCTTCATCCATGGTAACATGGAAGCACGTTGTAAGTCGCTCTGGATACGGGCGTCTGCCAAATGCCTTAAATGTAAAACTAGAATCTTTAGCAACTAGAAGTGCGGTTGAAAAGGCACCACCGACCTGCTGCAGTAGCGGCCGTCTCCTCGGCCATCAGCCGGTCCTTCTCCTCCCGCAGGGATGCCATGGTCTTCTGATGCGTCGCCGCCATCATGAGGAGTCCTTGCTCACACTGGGCCTGAGGGGACGACAGCAGAGGTAAACACCACCGGGACCAGCCGCACGAGAAGAGGAAACTCAGAAAGGCGCTGATCCTGACTCATCCTTAACTCATCTTCACGTTCAAGGTCGCCGCATTTCTCTCATTGGAGCAGATAGAACAGAAGTAAGGAGTTGCGGTGAAGAGGCACCTTTAGATCCTCCATGTCTTTCCTATGCTGCTCCTGCAGAAGCCGCAAGTCGTCCCGAGCCGACGTGGACTCCGGGGTCCCGTTCTGTTCATCACCCTCCTCTCCACCCTCTTCTTCCTCCAGAGCTGCTCCGTCCCGCAGTTTTAACGGGCCGCGGTCCAGACGAGAGATCGTGTAGGACGAGAGAAGTTCTGTTGCCGCCGTAGAAACGGAAAACGCGGGGTCATCACGATCTTCATCGCAAGCCACGATCTGAGACAACGATCAGAGACAGCCGCGCGTTGCCACGCCCAAATCCCGCCACACCGGATCGTTCCGGAGCTGCTGGTACAGATGGAGAATGGTTCCTGTTCTACTGGAACCACCAGACAGATGTTCGTCCGAGGAGGACGAGGTGTTGGGAAGACTGAAGCGTTGGTGGGCCCCACGCAGCATTTTAACCTCCTGCAGCTTCGTTCTGGTCACCGTCCCCATGCTGTGGTGGCCACGCAGGTCATCTAAAGTCGCCCACACCTCCTCCTCCACCTGGAGCCGCCAGGCGAGCTGCTCCTCAACATCTACACCTTCTCCTCCACCAGAACACGTGACCTCCTCGCTTTCATTTGGTGAACGTTCCTCCTGTTGTTGATGGACCTCTGGAGCTATCTGAACTGGTTCCACATTTCACACAGGGAACGAGAGTCCTGGCTCGGCTTCACTCAGACCTCCACTGACCTGACTAACCAACTCCTGGTTCTGCCGGCGCAGGAAGTCCACCTCTTGCCGGAGTGTCATCCTGGCCTCCTCATCAGCTGAAGCCGGGTTCTCCTGCGCACGGCAGCCGGCCGAGGGAGACCTCAGCTGTTCCTGGATCAGCAGTCGCCTGGCTTCCACCTGCTCAAGCTGCTCTTTGGTGTGTCTAAGGCTGGATGCAGACAAACTCTGAGGCACTTGGTCCTTCTTCAGAGAAGCGTCACCAGCCTCCATCTGTAGAGAAGTTACGAGGTTTTCAACTGTAGAAAGACGGGCGTATTTAACCAATCACACACCTCCCAATTCCTGCTCCTCTCACGTACAATTTCTACAGACTTGGAATTGATTATACGATGAGACTGAAAGACGGTAAAAACCTGCACCACGGAAAACTGATAATTGGAACGTGTGTAGAATTTCAGGTGAACTGATCAGTTAGAATCTATTGAGGATGTAACGATGAACTCAATTTACAGGTTACAAGATTCGTGATACGACAGTTTTATTTCTCACATTTATTGAGCTGCAGACAAATCATGACTGAAAAGGATACTTGACTTATATAAAATGACCTTTTAATGCCAAACATGCATAACAATAAATGGAAAACAAAAACAAAATAAAAAGTTCATGGATGAACGTGGGCGAACGTTTTGGACCAAATAAAAACTTTTCAGATCGCTACATCCCTAATGCACAAAATAATAAATGATAAAAAGTAAATGACTGAGGAGCCCGGGGCCCGGGAGGAGCGGCACCCTCCGGTCCCCTCTCACGGCCGCCCTCTCCACCCACCGCCAGCGCTCCTGGATCTCGTCGGCCAGCGCCATCTGCTCCGGCTGTGGGGCGGTCACCTTCTCGTGCCCCCTCCGCCACGGCCTGGAGCGCGGATCCCGCTTCCTCTTCCTCGCGGGGCGCCACGTCCTCGCCAGCACGTCCTTGGAGGGGGAGCGGCGGGTCAGGTCGGGCCCCTCTGGAAGTCTGCAGATGAACGTGGTCAGACCAAATCGCGCCGAAAATTCAGAACCGGGTGTGCCGGGCCTTACCTGGCAACGCCTGGGGTCGTGGTGGTCGCCATGCTTTTGGTGAGGGCCTGGATCCAGTTCTGCCGAATTCCTGCGCTCATTGCTGCCAGGGTGTGAACCGACGCCTGGGTCTTCACATTCATACGGTCATATATCATGTGGGGGTTTATATCAAACATGATTTATTGCATAATCAACACTTTTACACTAAATGAATCAAAAAATGAACTGGACTTCATTTTGGATAATTATTAATCAAAATCCTAAATGAGAAACTCCATAAACCAACTGTTTTTATTTGACCGTTTCCAAGGTCAATTCTTTAACCTTATTTCATGGATTTAATATCAAGGTATCTTTTAAACAATGACATCAAATATGTATCTGGAATTGGATTATGAGATATTAGAACGTGACGGTTCTGTGTTTCAGAATGGAAAACCTACATGAATCTGAAAGCCGTAGTTCCTCTGGACGTGATGCTCAGCCACCTTCAGGCCGGTGGTCAGGTTGACCACGCCCTTCAAGTCCGAGCCCTTGAGTGTGACGGCGAGAGAGCAGATGCCACGCGGCTGAGGATCAGGACGTACTTCCTCCGCCGCAGCATCAGCGTAGTACTGCAGCTTGTGCGACGACAACACAAACCAGAACTTTCGCCACTAGAACGGGATTAGAACAGATCAGCGTGGACAGATTTACCGCAGCATGGATGTAAATGACAGAATCGCAGGGTTAAAGACGCCAGAACCAGCAGCCCCGTGATGACTGTTCCTGTTCTTAAGAAATGAAGAACCTGGTTTTGAGCCCTTCTTGAAGTTCAGATGATCCGGCTGTGAAGAAAAGAAAAGAAATAAACACACATGTAGGGTGGTAGAAGCCTGGTGCACAAGACACTCGAACCCTGAGCAGGACACTTAACCCTGAGTGTCTCCAGGGGGGGACTGTCCCTGTCACTACTGACTGTAAGATGCTCTGGATCCGGGCGTCTGGTAAATTATGTAAAACCAGTGAAAATTGCACTTATCGCAAATAAATAAAATTCCTAAAACTTTAATAAAAGCAGTTTATTTCGTGACAGATTTCACAGTAATTACTACGTTCTGACAGACGACTGGAAAAAGAAACACAGTCACCTCAGACGTCACAGGAACAAAAAAATCTACCAATTCTAGAGCACTCGTCATTCCCAGGAAAACAGCTGCTGATACACACACACGCACACACACACACACACACGCACACACACACAGGTGGAGCGAGAGCGTGACTCATTCATCCAGTGCCGGCTCTAGTCTGCATGATTAAAAAGGAGGATGCTGCAGGCCGGTTACGGGCATGGCCGGTCTGCCATCGTGCCTGAGGTATTGCTTCTCGCCATGCAGACACCTGCACTGAAAGACAAATCTGACACACACAAACACACACACACTCCAGCCTCCCCCACATACATTCATACATACATGATGAAATTGGCGGATTAAAGATGCTAATGGCAAACTTTCTCCTGTTAAACCCTGACAAGACAGAAGCGCTTGTACTTGGGCCTCAAGCAGCCAGACATAAACTGGCTGACTACACAATAACCCTGGATAGCCTTTCTATCTCACCGAGTATTGAAGTGAAGGATCTAGGTGTCATCATTGATGCAGGTCTCTCATTCAGTTCGCACGTAGATAATGTCACTAGAATAGCATTCTTTCTCCTTAGAAATATTGCGAAAATAAGAAATATCATTTCAATGCATGATGCAGAAAAGTTGGTCCATGCATTTATTACATCAAGGTTAGATTACTGCAATGTATTATTGTCTGGATGCTCTAGTAGGTGCATGAGTAAACTCCAGCTAGTACAGAATGCAGCAGCCAGAGTTCTAACTAGAACTAGGAAATTTGACCACATCACCCCGGTCTTACAATCACTGCACTGGTTACCCATCAAATTTAGGATTGACTACAAAATCCTACTTTTAACCTATAAAGCTCTAAATGGTCTCGCCCCACAGTACCTGAGTGAACTTTTGGTTCTTTACGAACCGCCACGCCCCCTTCGATCAATGGGTGCGGGGTCACTACTGGTACCAAAGGTGCAGAAGGTCACAGCTGGGAGCAGATCCTTCTCCTATAGAGCTCCGCAGTTGTGGAACAGCTTGCCTGTCAGTGTCCGGGACTCAGACACAGTCTCAGTGTTTAAATCCAATCTCAAAACCTATCTGTTTTCTATGTTTTTTTTGTTAAAATCCTAGACCCTCATTTCACTTCACTTTGACGCAGTGTCAATTATAAAGTGCAGTTTATCACAGAGTCCCCCTGTTAGACACAGACAAAGTTAAATTCACCCTAGTTAGGCTGTCCTAGTTAGGGTAGCGGGCCACTGTAGCACCAATATACCACTATAACCTCATATTTCAGTATCGGTCGTACAGTCCAACCGTCTACCGCTGCTTCTGTTTGTTTTTCTCAGAGACACGGAATCAAGCACCCAGACTACTGGCAGACCCCAGTGAAGAGACCAGCAAATAAATCCATGCCTTTTGTCTGACGGCAACGTGTGACGTGTCAGCCGTCAGGACCGCCCACCCTCTTTGTCTTCCCCAAATGGGAGGCACCGGGGGCGTGACATCAGAAACAACAGGTTCTGATTGGCCAGTGACAACTTCCTGTAGGCCAGGGGTATAAAGGTCTGCTCACATGTGGAAAAAGGGAGCTCTGAGCTTCTTGCTCAGGGGGGTTTCCATCGGAAGCCGGAAGGCTTCTGAGTCTTTCTCTCCCCCTCTCTTTCTCTTCTCCCTCTTTACTCTTTCTTCTCATTTTTTTTTCTCTGTAACCTTGGTACCTTTTTACATTCAATATTCACATGTAACTACAATAATTATTTACCGGTGTTAATAAATTAGAAACTGTTCATTTTTAACCTCTCTTGTGCCATGCCTCTAACATCAAATTGGAGTGGTTGAATACAGTGTTTTGTGTGGAGGGAGAAAGAGTTTTTCTACACTCTGTTCTCTCTCACACCACATGGACTTTTTTACAATATCATCCCCAACCCTGCACTGACACCATTTGCTGGCTCACTCTACCCTGGAAGGGGGTCCCTCTCTCTATCACTCCTTCCCAACGTTTCTTCCGACCTTTTTTTTTCTCTCTCCTAGAGTTTTTTTGTGTGGAGTTTTTCCTTGTGTGCAGAAGGGTCAAGTGTGTTGGGTGTCAACTGTAGGGCCTGTCAAAGCCCATTGAGACATACTGTATGTGATTTTGGGCTATATAAGAAATAAATGTTGTTGTTGTTGTTGTTGTTGTCTTCAGAATTGACTGAAATAGGTATGTTGGAGAGCCACCCAGTTTGGTTTGTGATTATTTCTGGGTTTATTCATATTTCTGATAGCTATTTAAACAGAAAAAAGGTCCTGGAGGAATATTGTCTTGTTTCACCAAGCACATTGAAGATTGTTAAAAAACCCGAACTGTATATTAAACTGAAAATTAAAGTTAAAAGATGCATTTTAATGCACATTGTGTTCTAAAATAAGGTTATGCTAGAAATAATCATTTGAGGTGGAATTTGGCTATTGATTGATAAATTAAGAGCATTAAGAGCAGATGTCGCACAGAGTATGATGTCTCATTGTTGTCTACATGTTTTTTGTTAAATGCTGCTGTTTTCTGTCTGAGTCCCCAGTTTGTCACTTTGTGTTGGTTATGTTAAACATTGTTTAAACGTTCCGTGTAGCACCAGGTTCCGGAGAAACGTTGTTCTGTTTCACTATGTACCGTCTAACACGCAGCTGAAATCTCCACAGCCCAGGGCTTCACTTCAACATAGAGAGAGAGAGAGAGAGAGAGAGAGAGAGAGAGAGAGAGAGGGAGAGAGAGGGTTTTTTCTGCCTGCACGTTCATGCGACACCCAGGTCCTCATTCCTGCCTGCATGTCAGATGAAAGGAAAAAATGTGCCGTAATATCCGCTCTCAAGCAAAAAAACGAGCACTCAGGAATTTGGCTCCTAGAGACCAAACACAGAGATAAAGAGAAGTTTCGGTAAATAGTAATCACCCCTCAACCACCAGCATCCTCCTCACGTTCCTCACAGGATCACCTCAAATCTGGCCTGGTTACAGGACATGAGGATGGAGACACCATAGGAGATGACGATGCCTCATAACCTGCATGTTGGTGTTGGTAGTGGGCGTGGTCACATTCGCTGGAATTAAAGCGCCTGATAACCTGCATGTTGGTGTAGGTAGTGGGCGTGGTCACGTTCGCTGGAATTAAAGCGCCTGATAACCTGCATGTTGGTGTTGGTAGTGGGCGTGGTCACGTTGACTGGAATTAAAGCGCCTGATAACCTGCATGTTGGTTGTGGGCGTGGTCACGTTCTCTGGAATTAAAGAGCCTGATAACCTGCATTTTACAGCTGTGGTTTGGGTGACCAAGCAGGGTGGATTTTTAAGGATGGCCAGTGCTACCCTTGGCCCCTGTGGACACGCCCAGGTGTAGCACAGTGCAGGGGCGTGTCCACAGGGGCCAAGGGTAGCACTGGCCATCCTTAAAATCCACCCTGCTTGGTTCATCCTGTGTCCCTCACCTGATCTCCTCTGTGCCGAGGAGGCCAAGCCGTCCCTTTGGTCGGTTCCGGCCTGAGGACTGCTGACCTCAGAGTCCAAAGAACTGACAGAACCTTGGAGAGGTGAGGCGGAGTGGGCGTGGCTCATTGCCGCATCAGGAGATGCATGGAGGCGAGGAGTCACTCTGCGCTGCAATGAGTTGGACGGTGCCTCCTCTTCTCCTACAACGGAGAAGAAGGGATTCTGGTAAACATCAGCAACTCACCGCTGTCCAGAGCAGGGATGAGAGACACCCCCCCTGGGTACCCCGTTCCAGGATTAACTCCGTCATGACCTTCTTTTACGTAGCAAAGGCTTTAAAGCAGGACTATATTTTACCAGAATTGCCGGATAATCTGCTTAACTGCCCTGCTGTGCTGGAAACATTTGGCAAATTTAGGTTAAAGTCGCTTCCGGTTCAAGGTGGGAACGATGATGGTGGAGAACATTTCAGGGTTCGTTTGGAGAGTTCAGCAGCTGATCCTGTTTTGTTCCATCGAGGAACCTTCAGCAGCTACCGTCCCCACCTGGACTCGCGTCCATCTCGACGCCGGTTCCTTCGTCCTCCCCTGGGCTGGAGTCCAGCGCGGCCTGCGAAACGCCAGACTGTTACCGCCGCTGTTCTGACCATCCACGGCGGGCACGGAGAAGAACCACCCACCGTATCCCTCTTCCTGCTCACGCCCTTCGGTCGGTAAACAGCGAGCTGCTCACTCCATCTTCTGAGGCAACATCTCGGCGTGAACAACGCGCCACATCCACCGGCAGGAAGAACAGGTTCGGGAACGCTCGCGTTGGCTCCGGGGAGTTCCTCACCGGTCGACGAGGTCCTTGCTGTCTCCCCGCACGAACAGCTCCTGGCCGGGCGTGGCCATCGCCAGGGAGTTCTTCTGCCCTGTCCGCGACTTGGCGTCGGCGACCTCGGTGCACGCGTTGATGATGATGGCGCCTTGTGGAAGCGTGCTCGGCTGGGAAGGGGACAAAGTTTGGGACATAGTTGGGGGTCCTACTGAACCAGAACTGATCACTTCATCCATGGTGACATGGAAGCACGTTGCTCTGGATACGGGCGTCTGCCAAGTGCTGTAAACGTAAATGTGAGATCACAATCAGGACCAGGGATGCTGGGAAGCAGATTCAAGCAATCACGTCACACCGAGACACAGCAAAAAAGCGGACGTCGCGCTCACAGAATCGTCCAGGGCGAAGCGCAGGCGTCCGTTTTCATACAGGACGAAGAAGCGCCGCTGCCATTTCTGCAGACAGACAGACAGACGAGTCACGCCGCAAGAAGAGGACGAACTGGAGCAGGTCCACCGAGGTTATCAGGCCCTTACCCTGGTTCGCTGAAGCGGATTTACAAAGTCGGTCCCCTCTGGAGCGAGACACAGCCACCCACCGTAGACGGCCTTCGCCTGGTGACATTGACACGAATGCACAGCATCTTCAGGATCATGAGGACATTCCACAAACTCTTCACATCAGGAGCAGAACATGCATTTTATCCAAAACTAGTCTTCAAACAACACTAAATTAGAACAGACGTAGAAAGTTAGCAGAGTGTGGGAGTCTGGCAGAGTCACATTCCCATCATCTCTTCACCAGCTCCAAGCTGTAACCACCACGTGGAGAGGAACATCTCGCTTACCTGCTCCAGACCTTCACCGGGCTCCAGGTGCAGCTCCCGAGGCCTGAAGCAGCCCTGACATTTACTCTTATTAAACACGTTCGGCCGAAACGTGCAGCGCGGGTCCATGTCGCCGCGCTCCGGAGCGGCGCGCCTCCTGCCGGAGAGACGCGGCACTGCAGCTGCTACTGCGCAGGCGCGAACATGCATACGCGGCGATCCAAACCTTGTTAAAATACGTCAGATTTTCTACATAAAAACGTGACTCGTTCAGATACAACAGTGCCCGTGGTCATCTTCACAGGAGCCCTGGGGCTTCTGCCTTGGCCGTTTAGTCTCATATGAATAATCATAATTATAATTATACACGCAGTACCAGTCAGACATGGAAGAAACTCCACACAACTTACAAGAAATTCAGTAAAACGCAAATACTTTATATGAAATGATCTACAAACCAGATCATATTTTCCAGTTCTTCAAACTGACAGGATCAAAGACGAATTTCACATTCCTTTCGGTTTCAGTCTCTCGTCACCAAATATACCAAATAAATGACAACACGTTGTAGTTTAATCTGGAAAACTCACCTGTTCATGTAAATGCTGCAGGTGACAAGCCAGGTGTCACCCAGACGGAAAATGACACATACAGCGTAGCCAGCCAATAAATCACCAAATAAACGCAAGTAAATACATATATTATACTGTCCAGCGGACAAATATCTATAACTCAGAGCAACTACAGAAAGGAGCTTGCATAATCCGAAATAAAATATCTACTTACAAATTAACATGCAAATACAATCCTTTTTTCTATTAATTCATTATAAAAAAAACATCATCTTTAAAAGATTTTGTTCCTCGATTAGGAGCAATTCTGCATTTGTAAAATGTAAATCAAATCAAAAGTACTAATTCAAATAAATCCATTAAAACGTGTCCTTTGACGTAACGAAGCCTACGCTTTTATTAATAACTGACGACATACTACACATTAGGCTCAATTCTAAACATCACTTTTTGGTTTGTGCTGATATACATTTTTTCTGCATGCTCTAATGGAGTTATATTTAATATTCACAGCTATAAATAATCAATAAATAATGAACTTTTTTTTTTTTCTGTTTCGTCGTAGACACGGTAAAAAGAAGGTCTTTTGAGGCACATATGAAGGTCCAGGTCTCCTCTGCAGCCGTTCCCGGTCAGAACTCGTGTCGGTGGTACATGTCCGGGTCGTAGTACTTGGTGACCACCACTCTGTTGGCGAACTTGCGCCCGGTGAGGCCCTGCATGGCCTTCTGACACTCCGCGGTGGAAACGTACTCCACGAAGATCTGAGAGGGGGAGAGAAGCGGAACATACGGGATCAGTGTCTTCCCACATCGGCGCGAGAGCGAGAGCAGGGGGCGGGGCTCCGGCGCGGCTCGGACCTTTCCACAGCCTGGCACCTCCACGCCGTTGACGGGGCGCGGTATCTCGATGGAGCGCACGCTGCCGTACTTGCGGCACTCCTCCCGGACGTCCTCCAGGATCTCCTCGTAGTCGTCGTCGTCCACCAGCTCCTCCGGGACCACCATGTTGAGCAGGCAGAGCACCTCGGTGGGGATCCCCGAGTTCTGCAGCCTCTGCAGGCCGGGGACCTGCAGCGTCACCGGAGTCTCGATGATGGACGTCTGGACGGAAGACGGAGGCTGTTTTCGTGTGGAGGGTGGGAAGACGTTTTATCTGAGGACGAGACATCTCGCGAGGGATCGGTACTCACCGGGTTGACAGATTTAGCCCCCACACTCGCCCTCTGGACAATCAGCTTCTTGTCGCCCAGCTGCATGCCATTGAGTCCAGCCGCCGCCTGTGGACGGAATTGTGTCACGTCACTGGCGACGCGGGGACAGGGACACTTGGCATCGATCCCTGTGGAAGCGTACCTGGTCTGTGACGTTAGTGTCCATGTATTCGCAGAAAGCGTAACCTTTGGACAGCGACGTGGCACTGTCCTTGACAAGGTTGAAAGCTTTGAGGGGCCCGAATGATGTCAAGAGGTCCTTCACCTGGACAAGAAACCGGGACACAACCGTGAGGAGCGGAGACGCGCGAACGGACGGAAAGAAGCCCGTTTCCCCTCAGCAGAACGCATTCGGAGCATGATTTAGAACATGCAAACGTAGAAAAAAAATGATAAAATAGTTCAAATGGACGATTCGCCAACGCAATGTTTCCATCATCTTAAACTGAAGCAATTTGAGCATCGTGAGCTTTACATGGAATAAAAACGGATTTAGTGTTAAGGTCTGTAAAGCAGTAATTTCCATTCAATCTGGTGACGTGCCCGTTTCATACGTGTCCTCGGTCAAGCTACTCGACCAGCCACTGCCACATACACCTCGAACACGTCCAGTGGGAAAGTAGCTCAACTGAATTTTCATTTTTTAAAATCACCGTTTGACAGCCCTGCCCATTCCCTTTATGATCGGAAGCGTCCGTGGGACCTTGTGACAACAAAAAAAAAAAAAAAGAGAGAGAGATAGAGAGAGAGAGAGGGGTGGGGGGGTGGAAGAGCGCAGCGAGGAGGAGGAGGAGGAGGAAGCTGCTGGCCAGATGTGTCTCCGTGTGAGGAACGGAATGTCTTACTTGCCTTGTGTTACATGTTGGCATGGCAGCAGTAGGTCAGTACTACTGAACAAATAATGAGCGGAGACTTAACGATCTTACAGGCCCCTAGCTGGGGACAAAGTGGGGGAACAAAAATGAAAGAGCCGTGAGTTTCAGTGCAGCTGCAGAGACGGCAAGAAAAAAAAAAAAAAAAAAAATTCACGTTCACGTCCATAACCTTAGATTTGGGTTTAAAATTTAACGTACTGTGTGTGCAAATCAAACGTGATACACTGCAATGAAAAGACATTTCCTCTCATCCCTTACAGGAATCTCAAAGTGGACCGAAATGTCCAAAAAAACAGGCCGCATGCTTTTCATCTACGTGGAGCTCTATTTTAAGCGTGCACCGGCAGGGAAAAAACGACAACAAATGCGTTTTCTTCCGCTTTTCAAATGCAGGAATGCACAATAAAGGCGCCGTTGAGATGAAAAGCAGGACGTGGGCGGAATTCTACAGGCCGCACCTGATCGTCGCTGAGATAGTTGGGAAGTCCTCCGATGAACAGCTTGTGAGCGGAATCTGGAACCACCGTGGACACCACGCCTGGGGACAGCCAACACGTCCACGTGAAGAACGTTCATTACAGTATTTGCCTTCAGAAGAACCCCAGCGCTGGGCGTTTACGCTCCGTACCTGGAACGTGAAAAGCAGGCTGCTCAGAAATCCCGGGCAGAGGACGGTAGTCGTGCGGCCGTCTGATCTTCAGGGACTGGCCTTGAAAAACGATCCCGTCGAATGCCATCGCCTGCGTGGTTTCGTCCACGGAGCGGAACTGCGAAAGAACAGGTTTCATCTCGGCGCGGCGACCTCCCCGCACGACCTCCCTGCGGTGCCTTACCTCGAGAAACGCGAAGTTCTTGTCTTGGTTGATCTGGACCGCGAGCACGGGGTTACTGGGGGCCTGAGACAGGCCGGCGAAGCGCATGTGAGTGTTGAAGAACTCCGCCATCGACTCCTACGAGCACCGGAGACGCATTTCATCATTCATACGCAGTCACTGAAAATGTACCAGAACAGAAATGTAAACGCACCTCTGTTACGCCGAAAGGAATGTTGCCGACGTACAGGCGCCTGGCCTGTCTCGTCATCTGGTTGCCCGCAACGGGCACTTGCGCCGGTGGCACAGCCGCCCCGCCCGCGGCCGACACGGCCAGAGCCGCAATGGTGGGGATCTGCCCGGCGGCTGGAGGGTAAAGTATGTTTTAGTCCGGCGAGTAGCTGGGGCAGTTGGAAGCTGGATGGTAGTAGCCTGGCGGGTAACACACTCGCCTATGAACCAGGAGACCCAGGTTCAAACCCCACTTACTACCATCGTGTCCCTGAGCAGGACACTTAACCCTGAGTGTCTCCAGGGGGGGACTGTCCCTGTAACTACTGGGTGCTAGTAGCCTAGTGGTTAAGACGCTCTCCTATGAACCAGAAGATCCAGGTTCAAAGCCCACTTACTACCATCGTGTCCCTGAGCAGGACACTTAACCCCGAGCGTCTCCAGGGGGGGACTGTCCCTGTGACTACTGACTGTACGGGTGGTAGTAGCCTAGCGGGTAACACACTCGCCTATGAACCAGAAGACCCAGGTTCAAACCCCACTTACTACTATTGTGTCCCTGAGCAGGACACTTAACCCTGAGTTAAGGATAAGGGCGTCTGGTAAATGTCGTAAATGTAAATGCTGTAAATTTTGCCGGGAGCACCGGACCAGGTCTCACCTTGCATCGCTTTGTACTGCAGTGGAGTGATGTGCTGAAACCCGGGCGGAGCCACGTCCCAGTACTGGTGCGTCCTTTTCTTTTTCGCCCTTCGTGGGAAACAGGTGAGGTCGTACCGTGCGAACACTGCTCACCGCGGTGAAACCAGACACACAAAACGGCGCCGTTCTTACTTGTGCTTCTTCTGGTCTCGCGAGCCGCTCCTGCGGTCCCGGCCGCGGCTGGCCTGCTCTCGGCTGCGGCGCTTCTCGCTCCGACCGGCCGAGCCGCTGGTTCTCCTGTGGCACTCTCGCTCCCTTTCTGACGGGAAGACAGTATGAAACGTCATCACGCGTACACTGCACCGCATCACGGCACCCACTGTCTTTCCCCCGCGCGGAGCCATTCTTTAGAGAAGATTTAGATGAACTTGTAACCTCCTTCTTGTCTGACTTCTGTATAGAAACTAGAACAGAGTGAATAAAAAGATTGTATTCATAGTTGGGGGTCCTAGTGAACCAGAACTGATCACTTCATCCATGGTGACATGGAAGCACGTTGTAAGTCGCTCTGGATACGGCCGTCTGGTAAATGCCTTAAATGTAAATGTAATTCACGGTTTGACATGTGGCTTTCACCGGCGGGGTCTTCGGGTCGGGTGCAATTCTTAAAAAGGTTTTCGGAATGTGTTTATTATTCTCGTCTAAAAACTGCTTTTTCAGACTTTGCAGCAATGCAGTTCGGAGTACAAAGACATATTTAAGTCATAGGCCCACATTTTGACACATGACTTGCGTCGGACTGACTTACGCATCATTTTGAAAAGGGAAAAAAAAAAAAAAAAAAAAAAAGGCAGCGGGCAAATTGTTTTTTATTTCTTTATCATTAATTATTATTATAGTAGGTTTTTCGCCATTTAATGCGTGTCGTAGCATGCACGTCGGAAAGCTATACATCAAAAATGTGTACTCTACGTATTGTGTGAGGTGTGCTATTTCCTTTGTAAGCAATCTGAGCAGGCGTGGCCGAGCTTACTGCATCTTTTCCACCAATACCTGCATTCCAAACACTGTGGTTTAGGGGCTTAACTCTAGAAATAGACATAAAATTCTGCTTTATTTTTAGTCTTTATTAGGCCCTTTAACCAAATGTAAAAAAAATTATTTGCAAGCCTGTTTTTTGTTTGAATCATATAACAAACATCACCATGTTCCGTGTTGAGTCCAATTCCTACCTTCCACTTCGTCATCTGTCTCTACAAGACCCTCTATGTCACTTAAATTGCAATCAAGCAAGTGACTTCCTTATACCCATCTATAAATTAGATATTGCATAGAATGAGGTGAAGTTTATGAATTCTGAGTCTAATTATTTGTTGTAATTATCACATTTCAATCTGTAAATTGTGTAATTGATTAACCAAAACACTGTATTGTAGACGATGGAAGTCCGATGCACATAACATCAAGAAAAAACCCATGAACTCCCTTTATACCAGCTCTATGTTAGAACTGGCAGAAGGTATTACACCTCACACTGCACCTCGTATACTCCGAGCCTCCAGTACTGCTCGCCTGGTCCCTCCATCTCTGAAGGTAAAAGGAAAACATTCATCTAGACTCTTCTCTGTCTTGGCCCCTCGGTGGTGGAATGAATTCCCCTCGAGGTCAGAACAGCTCAGTCACTGAGCACCTTCACACGGCAGCTCAACACCTTCCTCTTTAAAGAATATTTAGATTAAATTGTAATTTTCTTGTTGTCGAACTTTGTGTACAGAATCTACAACAGAGTGAATTAAATAGATGTATTCATAGTTGGGGTCCTAGTGAACCGGAATTGATCTCTTCATCGATGCCAAATGCCATAAATGTAAAAGACAAGCATCAGGTAGTATTCACATGGTTTTTATGCAAAGTTTATATCTCATGGTAACGCATGGAGTCCCAGAAATGCACGTGTGACATGCATGCCACCCCAAAATGATCACAGGCCCACCCTGGCCACCCCACTGTTCAGGAGAAACACCAGCATCCATTCCCAGCAGCCAGTCAGGGGGAGAAGCTCTGGACCTACATCCTGAAGGGACGCACCCAACAACCACCTGCTCTCAGACCACCGCCTTTATTCTTATGCATATTGTTTCGTCACTGAGGTCTTTAAATGGACTTGATCTGACCACTGCATGCACATTCTGAATCGCTTGCGTATTACTAATGGCTATGAAGTATTGCATTACATAGAACATAAAAACATTCCTGAAATTAGCTGCTGTCAGACAGTAACTAGCAGATCAGCGACTGGGACGTTACGTCAACGTTGCTTTTACGTTGGGGATGGTTTAAAAAAAAACGTCACTTGGGGGAATATGTTTATTGGACACAGCGGTGCCTGGCGACATTGTAGCTTTGATGCTAACCGTTAGCCGCTGCGGCTGATGACGGAGTGACGCGGCGCGTTTAAAAGACGGTGGGTGTGTGGGGGCGGGGAAGAAGTCACCTTGTCGGTTTTCGCTGAGTTGTTTCTCAAACTCCTCGAAATCCGACATTTGCGCGGTGGTGCTGATGATGATGATGAGGAGGAGGAAGGTCTGACGGGCGACGTCAGAGATCCAGTCACGTTTCTCCAGCTGGACGTAGTAGTGCTGCTGGTGGTGGTGGTGTCGGCTTGGTTCGAGTCCGGTATCGGGCGTCCAGTACCCGGCGTGGTTATTTCGGCTGCTACTTGCTGCGCGGCGGCGTCAGACCGGCGTCAGCGTCCGAGCCGCGGCGGAAACATGCGGTTGCCAGATTCGTGCAGAAAATTAAGCAAAGACCTAAATAAGCAAATAGAACACACGACCTCACGCAGCACATCGTATATAGGTACAACAAATATATTTAAAACCAGACGTAGTAATTCTTTCTTCGGTCTCCTACACGAAAGCTACAAAAAGCTAACGGCAAACGACGTTGATGTAGCGGACCTGGCCACCCAACGCAGACCGCGGCTCCTCCCCCTCACCTCTCCGGTCAGGTGAGCGCGTAGAGAAATCCCGTCCCCTGGCAGGCCGAGCAGACAGGTCGACGGGTCATCTTTCAGCAGGACAACGACCCTAAGCACACAGCCAAGATATCAAACTGGTGGCTTCAGGACATCTCTGTGATTGTCCGTGAAGTGAAACACAGAAGCACAGCACACGGTGATACAACGAAATGTGTCCCCTGCATTTAACCATCACCATGTGGGATCAGTGGGCAGCCATGACAGGCGTCCGGGGAGCAGTGTGTGGGGATGGTACCTTGATCAACCGGACCTCAGAGGCACCTTGGTGGTTTGAGAAGGATCTGCTCTCTCAGCTGTGACCTTCTGTACTTTTGGTACCAGTAGTGACCCCGCACCCGTTGATTGAAGGTGGCGTGGCAGGTCGTAAAGAACTAAAAGTTCACTCAGGTACTGCAGCGTGAGACCATTTAGAGCTTTATAGGTCAAAAGTAGGATTTTGTAGTCAATCCTAAATTTGATGGGTAACCAGTGCAGTGATTGTAAGACTGGGGTGATGTGGTCAAATTTCCTGGTTCTAGTTAGAACTCTGGCTGCAGCATTCTGTACTAGCTGGAGTTTACTCATGCACCTACTAGAGCTTGACCTTGATGTAATAAACGCATGGACCAACTTTTCTGCATCATGCATTGAGATGATGTTTCTTATTTTTGCTATATTTCTAAGGTGAAAGAATGCTATCCTAGTTACATTATTTACATGTGAATCAAATGAGAGACCTGCATCAATGATGACACCTAGATCCTTTACTTCAATACTTGGTGAAATAGAAAGGCTATCCAGGCTTATGATGTAGTCAGCCAGTTTATGTCTGGCTGCTTGAGTCCCAAGTACGAGAGCTTCCGTCTTATCAGGGTTTAACAGAAGAAAGTTGGTGAGCATCCACTGTCTAATGTCCTTCAAACAATTCTCTATTCTGTTCAGCTGCTGCTTCTGGTCTGAGATACAGCTGTGTGTCGTCAGCGTAGCAATGTTTGCGGATGACGTCACCTAAAGGTAACATGTATAAGGAAAACGGACCCAGGACAGAACCTTGTGGAACACCAAACTCTACTTTACTATGTGAAGACAAATCACCACTGATGTCCACAAACTGATACTGATCAGTCCGATATGAGGGCTGATCCCTTAATCCCATCAACATTCTCTAACCTGTCAAGGAGAATAGCGTGATCGATAGTGTCAAACGCTGCACTCAGGTAGAGCAGGACAAGCAGCGAGATGCGTCCCTGATCAGAGGCCAACAGCAGGTCATTAACCACTTTTACCAGCGTTGTCTCAGTGCTATGATGAGGTCTAAATCCTGATTAATATACTTTGTGGATATTGTTACTGTCTAGGTATGCGCTCACACCCACCGTGTGCTGATTTTTTATATAAACGGAAGGTTGGATATCGGTCTATAATTTGAAAGCTGACTTAGATCAAGATTCGGCTTTTTAATCAGGGGTCTAATGACTGCTACCTTTAACGAACTTGGTACGTGGCCGGTGCTAAGCGACGAGTTAACAATTTTGAGGATAGAATTTATAATATCGGGTTCTACTTGTTTAAGGAAACTTGTAGGAAGTGAATCCAATACGCAAGTACATTGATTTGATGACAATATTAGTTTAATTAATTCATGTTCTTTAAGAAGGTCGAAGCGTTCTAATTGGTGGTCAGATATTTGAAGATTATTTTCCATATTAATATCGACGGAGCTGTTTGTTATGTTTTTAATCTTATCTCCATTCGTAACTATTTTAGTATTAAAGAAATTCATAAAATCGTCGCTACTATGATGATATTGAGCGGTAGTATCTGTTTCTTGTCTATTAAAGAGGAGAGATACGTTGATTGAGGACACATTTCACTGTGTGCACTGGGTGCTGTGACAATCACTTCACTTTACTTCACTTTACTTTATATTTTAACCGAAGGTCTGTACGAGATCGAGCGTGTGACCACCGTCATGAGTAGGTCCTGTTATATGTTGGTTAACTCCAACTGAGTCTAGTAAAGACAGGAATGCTGTTCTTAGTGAGTCTTATTTATCACAGTGGTTGTTAAAGTCGACGACAATTAGGGCTTCATCCACAGATACAACAAGGTCGAAAACAAAGTCTGTAAATTCACTAAGAAACTCGGAGTAAGGTCCAGGGGGTCTATAAATAATAATTAGTGGAATGAACTAATCCCCGCTGTAGTAGCTACTTATTCGAATTGACAGTTCCACCTTAAACGCTGCTCAGCAAGCTGCAGTTCCACCTTAAACGCTGCTCAGCAGGCTGCAGTACCCGCATCGCGCCGGTAGGAGGTGTAGTTCAGCAAGGCTTAAAACCAAAAAGTAAAGAACGTATTATACGCTGATGATGCCCTCTTTTCACTGTAAAATTGACCTTTTGAACTGTGCTCATGTGCACATTTCATAATTTATGAGGAATATGGACATTTCCATGTAAAATAAATTTGCTGCCTGCTGAGAAGTATTTAAGGAGGAACAGATGGAGCTGTGAACAATGAGCTAACTTCAACGTCCTTGTGTACTCTAAATTCTATCACACCCATATGTGCAGGGCGTGAGTGTGAGGTCCTCGGTGTGCCTGCATGCTGCTGCTGGGCTGAAGTCTCATGCCTGTCTAAAGGGAAGGAGGCGGCTTGCTTTCAAATAAAGCATTTCATTCATAATCTTGTCAATCCAAGCTCGTTACGTCACAATAAATTTTGGGGGGTTGTGTGAAATTGACTGCCCCTGGACAAGCAAAGCAAACTTGATCCATGAACAGCTTTGGTCAAAAGTTTGACCAACCCCACTAATAAAAACCCACTAAAATGCTACAAGGGGTTTGCATCCATTTCCTAGTTTTCTCCACACAGGTCAAGTCGTGGCCAACAGGACGGTGGTTATGAGCACAGATGCTGACTCCGGGCTTTTCTTTGTGATTGAATACAGCCTGGTGGACGGGGAGGGCAAGTTCGGAATCACTCCCTCCACCGTGAGTCACTGCAATATTATTTGGCATAATTTGTAGAATATCCTATAACTTCATTTGCGACATTCCGTGCCTGACAATAAAACAATATAAAGGAGAAGCGAAGTAAAAGTGTGACCTCCCCGTCGGGGAATCGAACCCCGGTCTCCCGCGTGACAGGCGGGGATACTCACCACTATACTAACGAGGAGTCGCCTGCAGGCCGGAGCCGGTGTTGCGCCATATTCCGTCCCCGTCCGATCCTGCGACCCCAGGGCCGCCGTTTTGGTGTCGTTGTCGCGTTTTAGACGCTTTTCTCCGCGTCGTTTCTGCTCCGTGTTACGTTTTTTGTATAAATATGTTGTCCGAAAGTAACGCGTCACAGCTGGCGGATTTAACGCGTTAAAATCATATACATTCGTGGAAAACTGAGACCACGATTCTATATATGTGTAAATTGAGAAGCGCAAAGGCTGACGTTTGGTGGGAAAATGAAAACAAGAGCGTTACGTTAAAAACTGGTGTCTGATCAAATCATCCTGGGGTCACAAGATATGACGGGGACAGAATATGGTGTAGCACCTAAACCAAGAAATACAGTCACATGCTTCCCAGCGTCGGGGTCGCGTAAGTAAAACTTTTTTTTTTTAAATTGTATTTATACTTTGTATTCAATGTTACTGTTACTGTTTTTGTATTTAATGTTACTTGTATGGGTCAGAGAGTAACGTAATTTCAATTCTCTGCATGTCCTGTACATGTGGCAGAATTGACAATAAAGCTGACTTGACTTGACTAGTTTTACCGTGTTTTACTATTGCCTTCTCAAATGTGCACATTATTAATGCTTTGCGTGGTTTTTATGTTCAATGTTCGATTTCCCAGGCATTGGTGGCTCAGATGTAGAATTCCCGTTATCAACCGGTCCTTTCGGAAATGTTAGGATTTGTTAGAAAACGGTTAGGACTAATTTAGCCGGCTGATGGCGAACGGCTGGCGGCCACGACCGCAGCGATGAAGGGGGTGTCTCGTTCATCACTTACCCACTAAAATGTCTGTGCATTACTCGTGATTTGTTTTAATTACACTTTAAACAAAACCAACTACAATAGAAAAAAAACAAATGAAAAAGAAGTCTGCATTGGCCGGGAATTCTTAAGGTAGTTCTTAAGAAAGCACAGCAGCGTCTTTACTTCCTCCGCAAACTTAGAAGAGCAAGAGCACCAGCCCCCATCATGCACACATTCTACCGAGGAACCATCGAGAGCATCCTGTCCAGCTGCATCACTGTGTGGTTTGGAGCCTGCAATGCGTCCTGCCAAAAAACTCTCCAACGCATAGTCAGAGCAGCTGAGAGAATCATCGGTGTCCCTCTCCCCTCCCTCCAAGACATCTACAGTACACGCCTCACCAAGAAAGCCCTCGGCATAGCAGCTGATCCCACCCACCCAATGCAAACCTTCTTCAGCCTGCTGCCATCAGGGAGGAGACTGCGGAGTCTCCAGGCCAGGACCAGCAGACTGAAGGACAGCTTCACCCATCAGGCGGTCAGGAAACTCAACTCCCTCCCGGCTCTGCCCCCACTCCCCTCACTCCCCTCTTCTGCTCCACAAACTTTCTGAACTCTAAATCACACAAACTGACCATGCACCAGTCACTCTGTGCAGCTCTGGTCTGCCATCTACCTCACTTTCACTTCGTCACTTTAAACTAAAAACTCTGTTGCACTATTGGTTTTTGCACTCTCCTGATGTTGCACTCTCCACCATGTGCCCTTATTTGTATATGGTGTTTTTAAAATTGTATATTGTGCCTTTCTTTTTAAATTGTATTTATACTCTGTATTCGTTACTGTTACTGTTTTTGTATTTAATGTTACTTTTATGGGTCAGAGAGTAACGTAATTTCAATTCTCTGCATGTCCTGTACATGTGGCAGAATTGACAATAAAGTTGACTTGACTTGACTTGACTTGAATCGAACCCGGGGGTCCTTACGCTTAACTCCCCTTAACTTTCCCCATTCATTTGCAATGGTAGTTCTTAACAGTGCGGATGTAATATATTTATGGCCACTGCGAGCATTGGCGCTGTTTCGACTTCGCTCCTGCATGCAGTATGAAGAATTGACCTTTGTCAGGACTAACAGTCCATTTTGGAGGCATCAGCTCTGCTCTGATCGAGTGGAAAGGATGGAAAGCTCTGCACGGTATATTAAGCACCTGGCTAAGAAGAAGAACACAAGTGAGGGGAGGCTCCAGGAGACTCTGGACCTGTGGCAGCATCTTACTGCAGGAGGTGAGACGGTGAAGGTTACGGTGACTGCCCTGCCACCAGCGGAACTTAATCCTCCCACCAGGAGTCCCCCAGTGCCAGAATCATCTCTGTCAAGAGACGATGTAGAAAGGATGGCGAAGGGCAGTGTGGAGAAGCAGCAGGCACTACGACAGCAACAACATAAAAAAAGTCCACAAGGAATTGTATTGCATGTGGCCATCCAAAATCCCGCTTCCTTTGTGATGGAACCACCATTCTTTTTTTTTTTTTATCAGTCAGCGGAAGTTAAATGCTTCTGCTGCTGTCAAAAGGGG